>NW_010405745.1:0-259 GCF_000710305.1 Buceros rhinoceros silvestris | reverse complement strand
GGCGTTGTCTGGCGGTCCCCGCTCAGCCCGCCCTGACCATCCGGGGCGGGCGGTCCTGCCGGTCGCGATCCCCACGAGGGAAAGTCCTCACGCTGCCTGGGAAACCGTCATCGTATTGTTTCTTCTTCTTGTCACCTCCCAGCTTGAAGATCCTACGAAAGTGGAAGAAGGACATTTTTCCTCCTGCCGAGGGAGGCCAGCCTCCAGGCGACCAGGCGGAGGGAGGGGGCGGGCGGTGTCTGGCGGTGCCCGCTCAGCC
>NW_010405744.1:510-8084 GCF_000710305.1 Buceros rhinoceros silvestris | reverse complement strand
AGCCCTGAGGAACACCACTGGTGACTGGCCGGCAGCTGGATTTAACTCCGCTCACCACCACTCTCTGGGTCCGGCCATCCAGCCAGTTCTTGATCCAGTGAAGCGTACACCCGTCCAAGCCATAGGCAGCCAGTTTCTGCAGAAGAATGTGATGAGAAACAGTGTCAAAGACCTTACTAAAGTCCGGGTAAACAACATCTACAGCTCTTCCCTCATCATCTCTGTGACCTTTCTCACAGATGTCAAACTTGTGCAGAGGAAAGCAAGCTTTGGTCTTGTCTGTTGCTAAACCCCGGGTCTTGCATGCCTGTGTTAGCCACCAGTTGCTTTCTGACAGATCCCAAGGCTAGTCTTTACTCCAGTTCTCCCAGGTGTCACTGGTGCTCTCTGAGGCACCACCACCTGGGTCATACAGCAAAATGAAAAATGACAAAATGACAATTTGCTGCTGTGCCTCAAGGAAGCAGCTAGAAGAAGTAGGTGCTCCTTAATCTAGATTTAGTGGAGGTGGCCATGAGACTGGTCTAAATGGAAGATGAGGACGTGCCTGTTTTGGGTTCATATGGAAGTAATCGTAGGACCAAGCAGCAGCAAGGTACTGCCTCAAAGATGAGTAGGTGGATGGGCCTCTTCAGGAAATCTGCAGCAAACAGGTCATTCAAAAATGATCTTTTCTGAGGCCATGTGAAGTGGGTGAAAAGAAATAGCTAATGCAAAGGAGAAAACACGAATGAAAGGAAGTGTTTTACCTGGTATCAGAAACTGTTGGCTTTCATTCTGATCCTCTTGTTGTTTTAACTGTATAAAGCTTTCAGAGTGCCCTTAAGCCTTCTCAGAAGGTTATTACTTGTCCAGTGGCATTAGAGAGGCTGACATATTTGCAATGAGGGTAAGTGACTCTCTTGAGGGTTTGGCACCCACAACTCCAGATTAACTGGAAAGGCAGGCATTCAGTAAATCTGAAAATCAGCGCCGCTTGACCCTGTGTGCTTCAAAGAAGCCAACTGAAGTTTTGTAAGTAGGGCCAAAGCAGGAATACAGTATATGCCATACAAGGGACACACATCTGGAAAAATTAAGCCACCCAGTGTGAATGTCAGCTTATAAGGTGGTGTCCTCTTTTCTTTTTGTCTAGACTATCTCACCTCTGGAAGCCAGGGAAGCCCTACTGTTGGTTGCATTGAGGGGAACAGCAGTACTTCCTTCCTGGTATTAGTTTTGGCTGACTGCAGAAGTAATTCTACAGATTTCTGTTCCATTTGAGGTCTGGAGTTGATTAAAGCAGTGACTGCTAATACAGAACTAGTTCTTGAGATGTTCCACAAGCAGGGAGATGGCTTCAACCATGATGAGGTGAGAGGCCAGGGAAGACCTGGTACTCAAAAACCAGCGCAGGGAGCAAAAGGAAGTACCAATGAAGTATGTGGATGAACGTACTCTTACATACACAGCTATATCTCAGTTGTACAGAAATGTTCCCAGTCTCGCCAGCACTTACTAACTCACTGTTTTCCTTCCAGAAAAAAAAATCCCTGACAGACTTGAGTGATGAGTAATGACTCCACTTTCTTCCGTTCCAGGTGCCACACAGGCATGTATGTTGGCCCCTTGCTGGCCCAGCAAATTTGAACATCTTAACCTTTCCTTGTTGTCCCATGTCTGCCCTGTCACTTATCCATTGCTCGCAGTTGCAGACACTGCAATTCTTTTTACAAGAAGAAAGAAGACAGTTACTGATAAGCAGTGGTGCGTGTCTAGGGAAAATGTCAGCACTTAAACCCGAGTCTTGCTTTTCCCTCTGAGTTGTCATTGCTGGATCCTCTGCCCTTCCTTACAAGTGGGTTTGAGGAGGTGGTTGTTTTGGCTGGAATTGGAGAGGCACAGGTGGTACCACCAGCTGTAAATTGGAGGAGGCACTTCCTGATTATGACCACTGCCTACACGCAGATGATTGCTGAGAGAGTAGCTTGAAGGCGCAGAAGCCTTCTCCTTACTTGGAAAAAGGGCCTTGGAGGATAATCATTGCTCCCTTCTCCCGCAGGCTTCCACCTGTAGGCTTCAGGCTGCTTTGCAAGCACTTTGCTTTCCAAAATGCTGTGATGTGAATAACCCTCAGTCATCGTTGAGAGATGAGTATTTAAATTCATGCTTCTAACATTTAGGTGCTTGAGTCCATATAAAGGCACTGGGAACTCAGGAGATACAGGTGCATGGCACGTTTGAAAGCCAGCTTACTTACTCTTACTTGTTTAAGGGATTTCAGTGTGGATTCAGATGTCTGCTTAACCATGGCAAAATTAAGTATCGAATAACTCCTAGATCTCTGCAAGGTCAAGATTTTGCCTTCTGGCTTTGAATGTCAGTTGTTGAGAGGCTTGTACCAAGCTGCAGAGTGAGCATGCTCCAGGCTCTCCTATGAGGAGTTTGGGACGTTACTCTTGGGGATTGCCAAGCTCCAGCTGCCAGCTCCCTGCGGAGGCAGGACTGTCCTGGTCTCCATTGCAAGCACAAGCTGCAGTTACGTGTTTTATTGCTGGGTTACAAATGTTTAATTATTGTCTAGTGCTCACGTCTCCACCTTCACGCAATGGAGGGCTCAGCTGCTGGCCCTGACTTGCCTTGTCTTGAGGAAATTTGGGGCGCCTTCTCTTCTTGTTTGCTGAAAGCCCTTTTCCCAGGATGATCCCTCAGCCCATCGCTGCCTCATGGTCTTGGTTTTCATCTTGTGCCCTAAATGTGGGTCCACTGCAGGGCGAGCAGCGAGCAAGGGAGAGGCATCAGAGGATTAACCCACCACAGCGTGCTCCTCGCCCACACACTGGAGCAAAGAGCCAGATTAAAAGATTAAAGTTACAAACTGAAAACCCCCTCGGGCTACTGATGAGATCTGAGTGCCTGGCTGTGAAGCCAAACTCCCACTCCAGAGGTGCAGTGCCACGCGCACTGTTGCTCACGCCAGAGCTGCCAGCTCCTGCCATCCCTTCCTGCCACCGGCTCCAGCTGTTTTTACAGACCAAAAATTAAATTGTAAACCACTTTTTGCCCTGAAGAAGGGCAAAATGCCCATGGGCTTAGGGGGGAGGTTTTACACTCCCCCTTGCTGCATTCCTAAGCTTTTGGGGTTTGCAGCCTCCACTGGCACTCCATTTGCTTGTGTTGCAGCTGCTGGATTGCTTCAGTGGGGATGAGGGCAAGGGCTAGTGTGGAAGGGGTGGCAGGTCGCAGCTACTGACGGTGGTAACCACCTGGGGAGGGTCACAAGTCCTTGGATGCTTTCCTGTCCCTTCCTAGAGGTGTCACACAAGCCTCACCCTAGCAAACCTACTGCTAGATATGCTTGCAGCTAGTGTATTTTCTCACTTCTACCCCACCTCTGCATCTTCTTTAGGGCTGGGCAAAGAATGGCCTTCGTGGTTTTATGGCTGAAGGGCACAGAAGGAAAACTTCTGCGTCCCAAACCACGAGCACTATTACCATGCCTGTGTCTGCATTTTTTTATTTGACTGAAGCAGCGAGTCTGAGCCAAGGTGGTGGTTCCATCATCATCACTATACTCGGCATACTGAGCTCTCAAAAGTAGTTTTTCTCTGATTTTTTTTTTTTTAATCAGAAACAAGCCATTTCAAAGCAAAAAGTTCAGCCCTGCTATTCTGAAAACTTTGAAACGGTATATTTTGACACTTCAGCAGTTGTTCCTCCTCCTCTTCCCTCTGCTTTTCGGATAGAGCTCTTCATCAGACACAGACTGAGCCTGTGAGGATGTTCAGTTCCTCCAGGGCTCTACGCTTCATCACATTCCCCAGCTATCAGATGTTTTGCCCAGCTCTTCCCAAGCGCGGAGGTGACAGCTGTAGAAACGCACCGCTCTGATCTGTGCCTCAAGGGAGGACAGCAGCAGGACCTGTATTTCCCAAGGGACTGAAACGCTGCACAGGCACAGCTGTAAAATGGAGTGATTTCCAGGTTCGTGCCTGTTCTGATGAAGACTAAATGAGAAGTTTTAGCAAAGTCTCGTTTTACAATCCCTATACTCACACAGGTCTGTGTGGTGAATCTGCATTCTCCGACGGATTACAATTGGCACACTACTTCAGTTACACAAGATTAATCTAATTCAAGTGACTAGGTGAAATTCTTTGATCTTCAGGGTACAAAAGGTGAGACCATGATGATTTTAAACAGTTGCTCCTGGCCATAAAATCTACTCATTTGAAAATCAATAGGAAGATATCACTTCCCGTGTTGATGAGATAATTTCTTCTGCTACTCAGCCCTGACCCTGCTCTCCTGGTTTTCACCCTCCTGTCAAGTTTAAATGGCTGCTCTCTTTTTTTTGTTTGTTTGTTTGTTTGTTTTCTCTTCTGGAAGCTCCACTCCACCCCATCCTGCACAGCTTGCTTGTCTTTTTTCATTTGCTCTTCAGCAAGTCCTGCCTGTTGTACAATGGTGTGGATACTTATGGTGCTAAATAATAATCCTTGCCTCTGATCAGCATCTAGATCAGCAGATCTAGAATGGCTTCACTGAGGACACTGGCAAATCGTTATCCTAATTTCCAGATGGGGAAACTGACGTGCTGCGAGGTTAAATTACTTGTCTGACATCAGCAGAGGAGAGCTAGAAAGGGAGTGTAGCCATCTCGGGCTACCCAGTCGGGCACGAGACCGTGCAGCCTCCTCAGTGACGGCTGATGGAACGTATGTTTATGCAACGCCTTCTTCTCTTCTCCATTCCCAGCGAACAATTTGACTGTTTTCTTTCCAGGCATTAATAACCCTCCCTGAGAAATGTGTCTCAACATGCATTTTCAGCAATACTTCTGCACGTGTTATGACCCAGCTAGCGGCCGTGAACTGCTGAAGGAGGCAGACTGGAGCAAGGGAAGAGGTGGCCCCTGCACCCTGCTCCTCCTCCTCCGCTCCGCCGGTGGCAGTCAGGGAGGCTGGGGATTGACCACAGACGTTCTGCGTGGCAGCGCTCCTCAGGAAGCTGTACCAGCTGCTGTGTTGGCAGCCTTGGAGCTGCCTCTGGGTCTGACTTGTCATCCTGACTCCTTGAATGTAATTGCTCACTGCTGATTTTTTTTTTTCTTTCCCTTTGATTCTGTGGCACTCATACTCTACTCAGATCCCTCATCAGTATGGGGATCTGAGGAAATGGAGAACCGATCATCTGCAGATTCCTTCTCTATATTATGAAAGTGTCTCTATACCATGTATGATTCTAATCTTTTGTTTAACCAGGCAGAACATCAGAGAGTCAGACTGTACCGGTGAGGTCTGCGTGCTGAGCAGGGAAAGGAGCTGCTGCTGCAGAGATGCTTCTGGGTCCATAGAGGTGACAACACATCAACCACTTCCCCCTTCCTAACCCTGTGCTTTACCTCCCCACGCCCCACACTGCTCAGCCTTGCAAATTTTCTGTGGCAGAGCATATTATCTCTTTCACAGAGCCTGCGGGGGCAGGACTGCTAGAGCAGCAGCGGCAATGGGGAGTCCTTGTGGAGCAGCAGAACGTGTCTGCCTGGAAATCTGCACGTGCAGATGTGGATGAACTCCTTTCTCATTCTTTGGAGGTCCTGAGGAATTCTGGCCAGTCACTTTGTGGAACTGGCCAGAATTTTAATGTTATCCACCTGGGTACCAGAACATGGTGGTAGAAAAGGCAGGTGTAGAAGGTCACGTGGGCTTATTTGGGGGTGTGTTCTTTTTGTGTGTTATACTGAATGCTCATCACAAGCTTTTCAGCACTCTGTAGGGCCTGTGTCATGAAGGAGGTGAGACTAGATAGTCCTCATGCTAGGTAAGGTTCTTAAAATTGGGCATTTATGCCCTAGCTTGCAAGCATTTTAGGAAAGAAAGGAGGTCTGCAATGGAGATTGTCTTCTGAGCTGAGGTTCTGCTACCTCCCTCCATCACCAGATCCACCTCATTTATTCACCTTCTTGGCCTTACAATTTCTCGCTTCCACTTACCCACTCCCAGTACAATACTACCACCATTTCAAAATCAAAAATAAAAGCATGAAAACAGCTATAAAATTACCACAACTCTCCCCATCCCACCCTTCTTATTTGTTCAGGACAGACATCTCCTGAAGGAGGATTTTACCTCCAGATGTCAGGGATTTCAGAGAGGGATCAGACTCGACGCTGGTTTGTCCTCCGTGGGATGTAAGTAGTACCCGGGCAGGGAAGTATTTGAATTTTAATGGCAAGACAGTGCTAAAAAACACTGTAAAGCCAGTTCCCTGCTTTTCACTGGGGAAGTCTCAATTTGTCTCATTGGCTGCCTCTGGCTTTTTGCCCGGCGTTCTCAGATGTACTGGTGAAGGGAGACAGCAGAGCACGTTTGTCCTATTTCTCTTCCCCAGCGCGAGATGCCAGACTGGAGCAGTTACTCCACTGTTCTTCATCTAAGCACACGCCACGGAGGGGGCCGCAGTCTGCTCAGCCCTCTCCTGCGTCTGCCCTGATCCAGCCAGCAGCCCAGGACAGGGCTGAGTTACGCCTCCCTCGCTGGCAGCCGTCAGGAGCGTTGGAGCATCTCTGCAAATCCAGCTGGAATCTCCTCAGGTGGTGATGTTAGTCTTTCCAGGACAGGCACGCACAGCTCCGCCTGAGTCCCAGCACAGGACTGATCACCCTGGGTGGACTTCAGAGACGTCCTGGGAGCTTCTTGCAGGAGAAGGGATTCACATCAAGCATTCCTGGTGACAATTTGACTTCCCGTCTCGATGTGCTCCTTTTCTCCATCAGAGCAACTGCACTTCTGTTGCACTGGATGCATGGGATATGAAGAATTTAGGATGAAAAGTCTATAGAAGTGCGATACTAATAATATTTTACAGCTTTAATTACTGTGATTGTAGTGCCTAGAGGCGTATGCAAAACCATTTTGAGTGGGAGGAGAGAAGGCAGTGCTGTGAACATTTTTGTGGCTTTGCTGGGCAATGTGCAATTGACTTTTCTCATGGGAACCGCAGCGTGCCAGGGAGGAGCCTCCTTGTCTGCTCCGCCGGGGCGCTGGATCGCACCCCAAAGCCACGGAGACAACCCTCGCCACTCCAGTTTCAGGCAGCAGCTGGGCTGACTGTGCCTCTGCTTTGCAGAGGGGCTCCAGGTGCAGGCGCTGCTCGTTTCTGCAGGCAACGGGCATTTTCCCTTGGGCCACAGGATCCGTCTGTACAACCGGCAGCAGTCTCGCCTGCGGGATGAGCCTGGGATTGGGCAACTGCTGATTTGTGGCATGGATTTGCTCAAGAGCAGCACGCCTGTTTCCCGGTCACGGCGTGCAATGCGGATGGAGCCCCTGCTCCCACCAGCCGCTCACCCCTCCATGCCACGCGTATGTGGGCAGGGGGAGAAGTGAAGGGAGTGATTGAGGGATCTCGTGGGGCTGGATGAGCCCTCCAGCCCCCACCTGGCACCTGCCCACCTCTTCCCCACGGGAGCCTGTGCGGCACTGCCAACAGGCCCATCTGAGAGGTGTTCCCAGCAATGGGAAGAGTGGGATGCTGCCCACAAGACAGGCATAGTTTATTGAGCTTTTGTTCCTCACTCTCTATTACACCCC
>NW_010405744.1:0-410 GCF_000710305.1 Buceros rhinoceros silvestris | reverse complement strand
TGCCCCCCCCCCCCCCCCCTTTCATCCTTTTTCTGTTGTTCTCTGCACTAACTATGATCTACACTATTAAGAACTTAGATTTTAATCAATTCTCCATCAGTTGAATAAATACATAGTATCCTTTGTCCTTGCTTGATTTGACACTGGGCATTTTGTACAGATTTTCATACATCTGTATTTTGCACAGACGTAAAAACCTAAAACAAGGAGTTCTAATGAAATCCTTGTGTCTTAGAAAAGAGACCAAGTTCTGAGCACAACCTCACCAAGACTCCTGCGAGGAGCAAGATCGTGGTCTCCCATCGCTGCGTTGCTGGGTTTTACGTTGAGTTTTCACAAAGAAAAATCCACTGCTGGATGGTGGAACACGGAGACCAGCTCGTAAAGCTGTGGATAGAGACATGCCACAT
>NW_010405743.1:0-434 GCF_000710305.1 Buceros rhinoceros silvestris | reverse complement strand
AGGGATGGCTCCTGGGGGCCACCCTGGAACAGGAGCCACCCTGCTGCCACCACGGCTGTGACTGTCCCTGGGTGCCAGCACGGGATGTCCTTGCTGGCACTTGGCACCCCTGGAGCGGGGGGAAGGATGCGGCTCTCCAGCCCTCCCTCCTGCTCCTGCCCACAAACAGGCTGGGCAAAACCTCCTCCCCTCCCAGGCTCCTGCCTGATCTTCCCCCTGCCCAGGGCTGCTCGGGGACCTGCTTCCCACCCTGCTCACCTCACCCTGGGATCCATCCAGCACCATCTGCCACTTGCAAAAACCCTGCTCCCTAAGCTGCTCTAATCCCCGAATCCTATCTGCGCCCCGCAGTCGGTGTGAGCATCCCCCCGCCAGCTCCCGCAGCCCCCGGCCACGCTCGCTGCGGCTCTCCCAGCTTTTCTCTGCCCGGGGTG
>NW_010405742.1:1206-1584 GCF_000710305.1 Buceros rhinoceros silvestris | reverse complement strand
CTGTTTCCTCCTCCAGGGGAGGTGGTGGCACCCGCAGTGCCCTGGGCCACCTTGGAGGGAGTTCTGCTTCGCCCGAGGAAAGGAGCCAGGACAAGGGGCCTCCTGCCAGGCTCTGCTGCTGGGGGGAGAAAAGCACCCCAGAAGCAGAAGACAGGGTGGTGCAGGATGAGACCCGCAGCACGGGCAGGGCTGTGGCTTAGCCACGGGTGTGACATGCTGAGGACACCCCCTCGGGGACAGACGTGCAGGTGCTCCATGGTCCTGTGTGAGTCTCTTAACTCGGACCGTCAGAGTTTCCAAATGACTTTTACAAGGGGCGTTTTGCAGCGCTGGGGCATGAACTGGACACTGGAGGGAGCAGGGAACGAGGGCCAGGAA
>NW_010405742.1:700-1060 GCF_000710305.1 Buceros rhinoceros silvestris | reverse complement strand
GAAAAGGGGTTAGGGCAAGGTGGAGGTTTTGGGGGGGAGGTTGGCACAGACCCGGTGGCTTTGTTCAAAAGAGGGATTTGAGGGCAGACAATCCCCATTTCCAATAAAAGGAGCATTCCAGAGCCGTGAGCTCCGCTCCGTGTGCTGGGAAAGCTCTGACTCAGGACGGGAGCCGGAACCTCTGCACCGCGGACTCCTTGGGGCACGACACTCATCCCAGCTCCCACCCCGGCCGGTTTCTGCTAAAGCCACATCGCTTTGGTTCAGCGACATGTGTAATTCCCTGGAAATTCCCTGGCAAACCCTGAGCTGCGCAGCCCCGGCGCGGTCTGAGGCAGCCCGGGGTGGGAGGAGGGCACG
>NW_010405742.1:0-292 GCF_000710305.1 Buceros rhinoceros silvestris | reverse complement strand
ACCCCAGAGAAAATGAGTGCAGCCAGGTCCCGTCTCAAAGGTATTTATTGCTGCGGGGGCTCGCTGCCCTTCACCCTACGAACAGGGACGAGGACACGCCACGGTAACACCCACCTGCGGGCAAAGCAGGATCCATCCGCCACCCCCTGGCCCTGCCAGATCCCAGCCAAGGGGCTGCAGCACGGATGGGACCCACCACCCGCTAGCAGCTGCTCAGGGCTGGATGAGAGCGGGCTGCCTCTGCCGCACGGTGCTGGTGAAGGGTCGCGGCTTATGTGCGACACCGAGGACG
>NW_010405741.1:1053-1293 GCF_000710305.1 Buceros rhinoceros silvestris | reverse complement strand
GGGCCGTGATCTCCTTCTGCATGCGGTCGGCAATGCCGGGGTACATGGTGGTGCCGCCGGACAGCACCGTGTTGGCGTACAGGTCCTTCCGGATGTCCACGTCACACTTCATGATGGAGTTGAAGGTGGTCTCATGGATGCCGCAGGACTCCATGCCTGGCAGGGGCGGGGAGAAGAGATGTGGGCTCATTAGTACCCCGAGCTCGTTAACACCCACCGCAGCGCCTCACTGGGGTCACA
>NW_010405741.1:0-849 GCF_000710305.1 Buceros rhinoceros silvestris | reverse complement strand
AGCTTCCGGACACCGGAACCGCTCATTGCCGATGGTGATGACCTGGCCATCAGGCAGCTCGTAGCTCTTCTCCAGGGAAGAGGAGGAGGCAGCGGTGGCCATCTCCTGCTCGAAGTCCAGGGCAACATAGCAGAGCTTCTCCTTGATGTCCCGGACGATTTCCCTCTCGGCTGTGGTGGTGAAGCTGTAGCCCCGCTCTGTCAGGATCTTCATGAGGTAGTCTGTCAGGTCCCGGCCGGCCAAGTCCAGGCGCAGGATGGCATGGGGCAGAGCATAACCCTCGTAGATGGGCACGGTGTGGGTGACACCGTCCCCAGAGTCCATTACAATGCCGGTGGTACGACCGGAGGCGTACAGGGACAGCACAGCCTGGATGGCCACGTACATGGCAGGGGTGTTGAAGGTCTCAAACATGATCTGGAAGGGAGGGTGGGGGGCAAAAAATATCAGTTAGAGCCAAGTAAGGAGGCAGGGGCACTCGCACCCAGGTTAGAACACGCATGCTGGCATGCAAAAAACACCCAGTGTGTGAAGGGAAAAGCAAAGAGTGCAGGCAGAAAACACAAACGAAAGAAACCTGAGGCGTCAAGGAAGAAATGCCAGGAGTACAGAACCCTGAAAACGTCGGGAGAAAAAAAAAAGAAACAAAACAAGAACCAAACTCAGGTTTAAGATGCCACAAGAGGTGGTTTGTGAACAAGATGGAAGTCAGGGGTGGCCGCCGGGCAAGGGACGGTACCTGCGTCATCTTCTCTCTGTTGGCCTTGGGGTTGAGGGGCGCCTCTGTGAGCAGCACCGGGTGCTCCTCAGGAGCCACCCGCAGCTCATTGTAGAAGGTGTGGTGCCAGA
>NW_010405740.1:0-4462 GCF_000710305.1 Buceros rhinoceros silvestris | reverse complement strand
ATATTCAGTTACCTCTTATTCTGCCTCCGTCAATGCATCGAACGCATCTTTTTCTTTTCTATTCGAGAAGGGGCAGATGTTGGTGTATCTTTCTAGCAGAAATTAGAACTATGAAAAATATGCTACTCGCTCTGGGAAACTTAGCGGCCGAAACCCAGCTGCAACACTATCGTGTGGGAAATTTTATCTCTAACTAGCCTTGTTTGATTAACTCTAACCAAAACAGTAACCACGTGGGGGCTAACCCCTTTTATCCAATTATAGTGCTTTAAGAGATGTGTGCTGTCTGTGTAACAGAGTCACTATCCAATCACCATGTAGCTAGTCGGGTGAACAAGAGTCTATAAATTGAGATGTACTGTAAACAATAAATGGGTCTCACTACACACCATACTGGCGTATGAGTGATTCGTCCCGGCTCCAGCTGAGAGCTTGAAGGCTCCCCACAAGAATATAACGGGGATTGCTGCACACAGAAAAAAGCTGCAGAGAGATATAAAGTCCTGAAGAATTCCACCTTGGAAAACTTGTCACCTGCTCAAACTTTTGTTGCTCCCCTCTCCTTTATGCAGTCCAAGGGCTTTCCTTCCCTCTCACCTTCAAACAAAATATTCTTTGTTCAAAAGTAGCTCTAACCCCAAATTGTCCAAGAACACACAGAAGAAAGATTGAACGTACCTCCAGCCAAGCAAACTCTGGACAGGTTGGCAAAAAAATAACTGGAAGCCTTTCAGCTAACAGTGAGCATAAATTAACTGTTCAGCTTCTTCACAGGAGCTCTTCAACAGCAATATGTAGTCACTGTAGCCCAGATGTAGCCAAGGCATCTGGCCTAGCCCAGAGGACTAGAAGGATGGGGATGAATGAGGAAGCACAACATCCTTCTTTCTTGTGGGTAGAAATGCACACACAATTAATAGGAGAGGGTGTTGGGTGATAGGGAGCAAGTGGGAGGAGTGAATTCTCTCCACCCTAAGGTGGGAGAAGAGAAATACCAAGGAGATGTAAGAAGGTAATAGAGTGGGGCCAGATGTCAGTGAAGAGGATGAATGAGAGAGTCTAGACATAGATGCAGTTCTGTGGGACAGAAGAAAGGAGAAAAGAAGTCCACAAACGAATGAAAGATGGTCAAAAAGCAGATGTGGTGGTAGAAGGACAATGGTGGAAATCTTCCAGAATCTGGAATGAAGAACAGAGAAATTCCCTGGAAAACAGTGCAGAGAGCAGCCTAAGATCCACTCAAGTCCACTGTTTGTGGATTTGCACAGTCCCCGTGTGTGCTGTGGGTAGCTTGTGGATCCTTCCAGGGAGAAGATACCCTACCTCTACAACAGAGTTGCTGTGGGCTATGCTGCTATGTAGCATCTGTCAGGAGATGGAGGCTGAACAAATGCTCTAGGCAAAGGCATTACTGCTGCCATCACAGGGATACATGAAAAGGCAAGGAAATATCTACTGAACTGGGCAAATGCCAATGCCATAGCATAAATCCAAAACAGAAGACTTTACACACATACACCAGATTGATATTCAGAATCTGCAAAACAGCCATTGTGACACTGGAAACCTAGTGATACCTGTCTCTGTTTGTTAGCCTATCTTGACACACAACAGCTATCCCAAATCATAGCCGGGATCTCACAACTAGGCAATCTCCCAGCACAAGTCTTGCAAGCATTTTAACTGGTCGAGCAAAGGGGATGAATCAGCTCAGGCAAGCCTGAACCAAAGCCTGCTTCCACCAGGCAGAGCTCAGCAGTAGAACTGTATATCCCACTAGAAGCCACACAAGCAGTTAGACTTTTATGTTGGAGTTCATGTCTTTATGGAAAGATACTACTTTACCTGCATCCGGTTGAACTGGGTGCAGGTTTAGATCCAGGCTTGAAAGAACTATCAGCAGATGCTTAGTGGGAAAGGGACTGAGCATGGAACTCACACAAGATCATTAACAGCTCATGTGTCAGCTCAAACCATGCTGCGAGGAAGCAGAAATCAGTTTTCTCTAACCTCCTTTTCTGATCCATAGGAACCCAATAAGAGGAAACAAAATGCTGAGCAAAAGGTTTCTTTTTAAGCAGCTGCCCCAGGTTCATTCATATATGTCTTGTTCCCAACCCACATTTCACAGGATGGATACTGCAGACATCAGCTCAGATTGGAAACAAACCCAAATCAATCACAGTCTGAAGATGTAAGAACAAATGGAGCAGAAGGGCAGAATCACTTTCATAACAGATCACCACTGCTCTACTCTCCTGTGCTAGAAGAAAAACACATTTCTGTCACCCACATCCACCTACCTACTAGGTGATCAGGTCAGAAAAAACCTCCAAAATGCACACTGACTACTAATCAGGAGCACTGCTCTCAGGCTTCTTCCATGCTCCTTCCTAAAGTCACATTTCTTTTTTTATCCCATCATCCTCACAATCATGACTACACATAACTCTCCAAGCTTTCTGCCAAGCTGACCCTAAAAAGGAAGGGAAACAACCCTGCTCCTACACACAGCTTTTCACTAGAACATGCCATTGAGGGGAAAATCATAGAGCGTGTATGACTCCAGCAGTCCACAAAAGCATCCTGGAATATGGTGAGACCAACTGATACAGCTGGGCTTTGCTGAGCGCACATGAGGCTCTATGAAAGAAAAAGCCTTGTCTGTTAGAAACACAACCTCAATGAGTGAAGCCCCCCTCAGCCATTTCCACAAAGCAACAGAAGGAGAAAAAAAAAAAGGAGCTGTGAAACCAAGACCAAGCCCAGACATTCACAGAGACAGAAAACAATTTGTGTCAGATCTCCCCAATTGACAATTTCTGATGTGGGAAAACTTCAGCAGTTCTAAGGGATTAATCCAAAACCAAGTTCTACTATCTTTAGAGATGCTTGCAGTTACGATGAAAATACTCCAAATACCAAGAAACTCATCACTGAGTAAAAGCATGTTACTGCATGGATGTTACACAGCTATTCTTTGCCCTGCACCTTAAGAATTGTCCACAATTTAAGGACCTTGCAAAGAAACTCCCTCAACATAGAGAGACTCAATATAAACACTATCTACATCATGAGTGGGAGAAACAGAAGTTTAATTATTATGAGCCAAGTACTGAGATGGTTGACAACACTTAGCTCAAGTACCAAACAAAAAGTACATTTCTGCAGCAAATAAAGACTTGAGACTACCCTCACCTGCTTTTCAAAGATTTCTACACACCCCACCGCCTCTCGAAAGAGCAGAAATACTTGAATTCTCCGAAAGGCAAGTACATATGCTCTGAGTGTGAGAGAGAATTTCCCGGTTGGGATCTAGGAATCCTACCTGCCAGAGCTGGGATGGCGACTTTTTTCCACTCCCATGGCTGATCATACTCATCTGCAGGCCTGTCATCATCCTGTGGCAATTTGCTTTCTTGTAAACAGTGACTCACTGCACTTTCAGAATCGGATTCTGCACTGCTGGCTTCTGGTTCATAAGGTGTGTCATAAAGCTGCATGTTTTTCTGATGGGACTTAATGCCTTCCTGCTTCTGAAACTCTGTAGGCAAGAAAGAAAATTGCATCAGCATCACTACTAACCATGTCTTATCATTACAGTCAATAATTTTAGAGCATCCAACTGCCACCCATTCCTTAATAGTCACAAATATTATACAGATAGCAAGCTTGTACGAGGCATCTAAATTCTACCTCTACACTTGGTAACTGGCTGGAAGCAAGAGTTCTCTGCAGTTACCTCCACAGAATATGAACGGAAAATCAGCTAGGACTAGAGTAAAGAACACTAAGAGCACTGGTAACTAGAGCTTAGCTCACATTTTATTAATGAACATGTATTTCTTAAAATTAACTCTGGTCTTTTCAAAAAATAAACACGCTGAAGCTGCACAGAAAAGAACAGCGTACTGCCCTCCTGCATAGCAAACCAGTGCTTTGTTAGGAGGACCACAGCTAACAAATCAAAGGGAAAGCTGTCATGCCTTCACCCTTGGCCCTAAGGAGATGACAACCTGTGACAGGCAGGTCCTACTCTGTCTAGTCTGCCCAATCCCTACAAGGCGATACCACTGAGAATGAGGCACCTTGGACCCTACTGACCCAAAAATCACAGAATCACAGAATCATGTGGTTGGAAGAGACCTTTAAGATCATCGAGTCCAACTGTTCATCCTGCACTGTCAGGTTCTCTAAACCATGTCCCTCAGAACCACATCCACACACCTTTTAAACACTTCAGAGATGGGGACTCCACCACTTCCCTAGGCAACCTGTTCCAATGCTTAATGACCCTCTGTGTAAAGAAATTTTTCCTGATACGCAAACCAAATTTCCCCTGATGCAACTTGAGGCCATTGCCTCTCATCCTATCATTCATAAGAGAGGAGACCAACCCTCCTTTCACACAGTTGTAGAGAGCAAAAAGGTCTCGCCTCAGCCTCCTCTTCTCCAGACTAAA
>NW_010405739.1:0-1447 GCF_000710305.1 Buceros rhinoceros silvestris | reverse complement strand
CCCCCGGGGCCGCTGGGGGGGGGCACCCCGGTTTGGGAGGATTCGTCCCGATTTGGGGCAATTCTCCCTATTTTGGGGGGGGCCACATGGGGGGGGGTGATTCACCCTATTTTGGGGTAATTCGCCCTATTTTGAAGGAATTCACACCTTTGGGGGGGTAATTCACCTTTTTGGGGGGGATTCACCTCATTTTTGGGGCAATTCATCACATTTTGGGGGCAATTCTCCATGTTTTGGGGCAATCCACCCAAACTGGAGGCAATCCACCCCAATTTGGGGGGTAACTCACGTTTTTTGGGGGTGATTCACCCCAATTTCGGGGCAGCCCACCTCATTTTTGGGGCAATTCACCCTATTTTTGGGTGATTCACTTCAATTTTGGGGGTGATTCACAGTTTTGGGGCAATTTCCCCTGCTTTGAGGCAATGCACCTTATTTTGGGGGGGCGATTCACCCTATTTTGGGGCGATTCACATTTTTGGGAGGTGATTTGCCCTATTTTGGGGCAATTCACCCAAATTCGAGGCAATTCAGCCTATTTTTGGGGGGTAATTCATATAATTTTGGGGCTAATTGACATTATTTCAGGGTGATTCACCCTATTTTAGGGCAATTTACCAGAATTTTGAGGTGATTCACCTCATTTTTGGGGCAATTCCCATTATTTTGGGGTGATTAATCTCATTTTGGGGGCAATTCACCTCATTTTTGGGGTTATTCCCCCTATTTTGGGGTGATTCACCTTAATTTTGGGGGCAATTCACAATTTTGGGGGTAATTCACGTACTTTCGGGGTTACTTCCCATTATTTTGGGTTAATTCCCATTATTTTGGGGAAATTCACCTCATTTTCAGGCGATTCACCTCATTTTTGGGGCAATTCACTCAAATTTGAGGCATTTCACCTTAATTTTTGGAGGTGATTCACATTTTGGGGGGGTGATTCACCCTATTTTGAGGCAATTCACATTATTTTGGGGCAACTCACCTCATTTTTAGGGCAATTCACCTTATTTTGAGGCCATTCACCTTAATTTTGGGGGGTAATTCACATTATTTTGAGGAGATTCATCTCAATTTTGAGGCAATCCATCTCGGTTTTGGGACAACTCACCCTATTTTAGGGCAATTTGCATGATTGTGGGGGGCAAATCACATTTTTTGGGGGTGCTTCACCCTTTTTTAGGGCAATTCATCTCTTTTTTGGGGCGATCCCCCCCTAATTTGGGGCAATTCACATAATTTTGGGGTGATTAATCTCATTTTTGGGGGTGATTCACCTCATTTTGGGGGGAATTCAGCTCATTTTTGAGGCGATTTCCCCTATTTTGGGGCAATTCACCTCAATTTTGGGGCTCACTCTCCTCCTCCTCCTCCCGGCCGGACCCAGAAAACACATAAATTCACCGTTTCTCCCCGGAGTGGAGCTGGGGCGGGGGGGGAGTGA
>NW_010405738.1:24880-26463 GCF_000710305.1 Buceros rhinoceros silvestris | reverse complement strand
AAAACCCCCCCATGCAATTAAAAGAATGAGATGTTTTAATTTTGGCTCCACAATAATGTGCAGTCTCTTTCCCCCTCTGTGTGTGGCTTTGCAGAAGTCCACTCTCTTGTCCTAGTTTCTCCGTCTTCAATGGCAAGGGAAAAATTAAAGGGCAGAGTGGCAAATGAATAGGTCGTGATTTTTTAGCCTTAAAAAGGTAGTTAATCTTTCTAAAATGAAAAAAAAATGGAGGCAGAAACATGAAATAAAAACAAATCAGATACAAGACTATGAGAACAAGAAACAGAAAAAAGTGCAGAAAAAGGTAAAAGAGAATTGTTATTATAAAACATGCTATGACACAAGAGAGGTATGAAATGAGATCAAGAAAAGAAGAATAGAGGAAAAAAGAACAAAGAAAAGGAACAAGTATTTATGTAGCTCAGGTAAAATTTTCAAAATCTGTCAGTCAGATCCCCAGTATCTGCCTCTAAGCTCAGATCTTTTCGTCTTTTAGAGATGGGAATTTGGGCCTGGTCTTGTAAAACTTGATTTGAATTTCATGATTGACTTTTACATGGCCACAAATTTACTCACTGAGCGTGAATGCGTACAGGTGCTTTCCACCGGAGCACAAGAGAACAAGAAACAGAAAAAAGTGCAGAAAAAGGTAAAAGAGAATTGTTATTATAAAACATGCTATGACACAAGAGAGGTATGAAATGAGATCAAGAAAAGAATAGAGGAAAAAAGAACAAAGAAAAGGAACAAGTATTTATGTAGCTCAGGTAAAATTTTCAAAATCTGTCAGTCAGATCCCCAGTATCTGCCTCTAAGCTCAGATCTTTTCGTCTTTTAGAGATGGGAATTTGGGCCTGGTCTTGTAAAACTTGATTTGAATTTCATGATTGACTTTTACATGGCCACAAATTTACTCACTGAGCGTGAATGCGTACAGGTGCTTTCCACCGGAGCACAATGGAAAGGACTTTATGGATTTTTGCGCCTTCAAAATAATCAATAATGTAATCCCAACACTTACAGCAGTTTTGCTGCTAAATATCCTGGTTTATGAAGGCAATCAAGTACTTTGGCATGGAAGAATAGTAGCTGCACTCAAAAACTCTGCACCTGAAAGGTGCAGGGATGAACTAGAAACCACCATGTCTAGCACTGAATGTTTAATCAGGCAAAGCATCGTAAAAACACAGCAAAAAGGGCAGTAAATTACTTGATTTTAGTGCAGTGAAGTCTTCAAAATTAGTTGTCTTTTAGAGCAGAGACATAATGACTAGCTTCTGAATGGATATTGGCACAGCAGGGCACACAAAAGCCTTGGTGAGCCGCTGTATGATGGGATATTTAGTTAATACTTGATCTATTTTGGTGTTGATTTCTGATCTTTCCTCTGACTTTAATTGGTCAAAATCCAAACCTTTTTGAATTTATTTAGTACTAGATAACTGTCTCTAAATTGCCAGAATATCAGGTCACATGCTCCCAATAAAGACGGGGAACACAGCACTTGGCGGTTTCTTCTGGCACTTTCCAACTCCAGCTAATTCTGAAGCAGCAACGTTCCTAACAGTTGTAAATCACTTGTG
>NW_010405738.1:23128-24719 GCF_000710305.1 Buceros rhinoceros silvestris | reverse complement strand
GGTAATGAAAAAAAAAAAAAAACAACCAACCATGAAGTATGTTATGTCAGTCCTGATTCAGATGTCCTCCTCCCTCACTGGAAAAAGAGCCGGCGTACCGCAGCTGCAAACCTGTGCTTCTAGAGAATAATGTGATACAATCTCGCTCTAGATTTTACTATTAGACAAAATCATCAGAAGTTTCTTTGTTAACTCCTAAGCACCTCTTTTCATTTGCTGTTAATAATATGGGAAAATATTCTTGACATTTCAGAGCTCTAGCTGCTGTTACAATACTGTACGAGAGCCTCCTCATGGACTGATTTACATCCGTGACTCCTCTTCCAAGAGCTTCCTTCCCAAATTAAACATGCTAATGATTTTCTATGCAAAATTTAACAACCTAATAGGCTGAAAAAGTCAAATGAAAATACACTAATTGTTGCCTTTGATGTATACTATTCTGCCAATTCTCTCATGAAAACAGTCTATTAGCATTAGCTGGAGTACTTAGTAAAATATATATTAATAAAGAAAAGCTCATATATATATATGCACATACTCATGTTAAGACAATGATACTGCAGGCCATAGAAAGCACAGCTTCAAGGCTTAGGACTGACACAAATGACTACTAAACACTGGAAAAACATTTTCTCAGAAGCCCTGAATTAGTAAAATATATATTAATAAAGAAAAGCTCATATATATATATGCACATACTCATGTTAAGACAATGATACTGCAGGCCATAGAAAGCACAGCTTCAAGGCTTAGGACTGACACAAATGACTACTAAACACTGGAAAAACATTTTCTCAGAAGCCCTGAAAACAACCTACCACAGAATGAATCACAAACCTTCATCTGAATTAGCTGGTGTTGGTTCATAACACTGGGCTTATGCAATATAAGCAGGCAAAATAAGATTCCACAGTCAAAATAATAAATACAGAATGACATAAGAGAGATAATAAAAGGCTGGCAAGAGAGCAGAGAGCTACCTGCCTGACCCCAGAGATCTGAAATGAGCTCCCCCAAGAAACTGCCCAATTGCTTTATAAAGTAAGATTTCCACGTGCATGTATTTTTTCAGCTAGAGTACAAGCAATAATGCATTTTAGCCTACGACCAGCATCACAGAGAGAGCTTTACAGCAAGAATTGCTTTATTCTTTCCGCCAGCCCGGTGCTGAGCATGAGCCTTGGTGCCACTGCAGCCTTAACACTTGTAAATAAAACAGAGGCAAACAAACAATAACAGAATGTAAATATTCTCTAAATACAGTGACACGAGATTACTTTCTATTGCTTTGTCTTTAACGGTTTGCTTATAATGATTTGATAATCTAATCTAATTGATCTCTCCAAGTATTTCTATGGCTCTAATCACTGTAGTATCTGATTAGTGGAACAGATCCATACTTTATCTCCAGATTTAATAACTAAATCTATACTTGAAATAGAGTCACGCAAGTTCACCGGACGGAAAGGGCCAGATGCTGCTTAGCCAGGGGAGGAGGGAGGGAATAGGAAAGAGGTCCAGAATGACTGAAAAGGGGCATTTGGCTTTGTGTCAAATCATCCCTCTGCAACCAAGCTCCATTTAAACA
>NW_010405738.1:1424-22946 GCF_000710305.1 Buceros rhinoceros silvestris | reverse complement strand
AGGAATGTGACATAACTAATGGGGGCAGAACCAAAAATGAGCTGCTGTCTATGGCCCCCTCTCCTTCAAACTGTCTTCTTCGCAAGCATAAAGTAAATGTAATTATTATTATCGTTTCTTTGTTCTCTTTCAGGCTAGCACTTCATCAGCCTGAAAATTATGACATTTCCTGAATGTGTTTCAATGGCTTCTTAACCTTTCTTGTTCCTGCGTGCCAGCACAACATCATGCTGCATTTAGAGATTTCAGCAGTGAAGAGGTTAACACCCAAAATTGCTAATAATAACAACAGTATTCACTGAGCCAGATAATCACTCACACAGAATTTCAATCCAAAGTCACTTAGAATTCTAAAGAATCTGCTGTATTTCCTTAAGGAAGTGACAGCATTTAGAAGAATATTCATAATTCAAACAGGCCAAAATCTGACTTGCTGCTGAGTTTATTTTTAATCAAGCAATATTAAGGGCTGGCTTTTGCTCTACCTCAGGCAGTCATATTTTGTGACAGGTCCTCTCATACGCCCCCCAGGTGCTGGACAGGGAGGGGTGGCAGCCAGACCGCTTGCTCGGGGCAAATACCCAACGTGGAAGGGATCTGGAACATTTCTGGTAAATTCTTCGTTTCTTCCTCTCTGGTTCAAGTGCTGCTTGTTTGTTTTGCTGATACCCAGCCAAACTAGCCTGTCGTTGAGGATGTCAAAGCTCTGGGCAGAAAAAGAGCAACTAATATATGTTAGCAAACTCTGGAGAGAAAAATAGGTTCTGCCACTAAAAACTGCAGGGTGAATTGTGCACTGCCTCCTTCTCGGTCTTATTTTGCCTGAAGGGAAAGGGCCTTTTACTCCTGTTTCTGTGCTGGGTGCGTGTTCTGCCCGGCAGTGTTCACCTGCCTCGACGGGTGTGTCAGGAGCCTTCTTTGCTGTCAGATTTGACTGCTGCTTTCAGCTCATCCGCAGTCTCCTAGCTCACCTCTGCGAGCGAACGTCCCGCTCCTGCCTAAGCGCATTTCGGCAGCCATCTCTCAGAGATGTCAGGAAAAGAAATAAAATCAGGCTGTCAAAAACACATGACTGTTTGACAGTTCAAGGGGCAATGTTCTCTTTCACGTGTGAACAACACAGAGTATAATGTTCACAGAAAGGGATGTGAGGGCTTTCGCTAACAGGCCCAGATGCAGGATGGGGGGACTTTTACTGTGACCTCTTCAGCAGCCATCCACATCTCTGTAAAACTCAAGCACCCATTTCCTGTGATCTGGTACCATAATGTGCATTTGGCCAGGTAATACCTTCAATCTTGAACTGCAACACCGCAAGAATTGCCAGTTAGTTAACCAAGAGTTTCATGGCACTTTAAAGAAAAGACTCCGAATGCATCTTTCGCTTTTTCCTTTCTGTGTAAGATATTGTATAAAAGAGACTGCAGGTGCTTTGGCACTTAAGTATAGCCATTTTTTCCCAGGTTATTGTTTTCTACAAAAGTAATCCATTTGCCATTAACGAACAGCTCAGTTAATGACTGGAAAGTGAGGAAAGCAAACTTAATTCTCTTTCCCATTCCTCGTGGTACAGCTGTTAATTGATTCACATGAAGAGATACTTCATCTGAGTTTAGCATCACAAAGGACTAAGATTTTAAAATCTAGGTTTACAGCCTGATGATTTCTTGTGAAATAAACCTTCCTCTAGAGCAGCCATATACAGCAATATTTCATAGATCCAAAATGCTACATAGATCACGGGGCACTCTCATTAACAAAAGAGGTCTTGGAGTAGATAAAACCTTCTGTTTGCCTCACGTATCTTAGATCTGGCCTTCAGCAGCTAAGTTCAGATCTAAAAAAAATAGTCCAAATTCTTCTGGGCAGTTTAAAATAAAAACATATGAATCAGTATCAATTTTCCAATCAAGACAAATTGTCCTAGCTTTCCTTTGAGCTTTCAAATCTGTTTAGGACTGTACACGTATACACATATGCATAGATAAATGCACGTTTCATATTCCCTTATTCTTGTTAAAACTATTGCTTTGGGAATGAAGATTCTCAGACACTAAATTCAGACTGGTTCAGATAGATCCAAATATATTCTCCTTGCCTGTTTACTACATTAAGACTAATATATTAAAAACTGAAAGAGTAGTGTTGGCAGAAACTAAAAATATCCCTGCTTGACCACAACAGTGGTGCTCAGCTTCTGGTTAAAGGGCAGCAAGTCCTTAGAAAGGCACCACGACTGTATGAGCAAACCAGTCCTTGAGCTGGCTGTCTCAGCAAGGAACCTTGACACAAGATGGTACAAACAGGGAGCTCTTCTCCAGGCCATGGATGGAGGGTCTTCAGCTTGGGGAACGGCAAGACATTATTGCTACCTTCAGGATCTCCTGCCTCTTGAAGCTTTGTTTCCATCCTTTTGCAGGACATTAAAATTCTGCAGTAGATTAGACCCTGGAAACCCTCCTCAACTAGGCTTGACCAAAAATGAGGTGATGTGAGTTAAGTAAATTAAACAGAAGGTTTGTCTAACCTGCCTGAATGCATCTGAAGTAACTGGGAAGAATGTGCATGAGTCATTTCCCTAACAAAAGTGGGAGCAAAGACTGAAGGAGGAGCCCCAGCTGGTAGGTGGGAGGTAAGCAGCTGGTGCAAGAGAGATGGGAGGCCCCTCCAGCTGGTTTGTACATAGCTCCAGTCTGCCCAGAGCCTCAGCTCGGCAGCAGCGGGGCGCTGTCTTTAGAAGCAAAACCAAGGCGGATGTCACGGTAAGGGTGGTCGCACAGTTGCCCGTCATGCCACAAGTACCCTGTTCTACACCCATCACATAAGGACACACTATATTAGATCTAAAAAAACCAGAATGATAAAATAAGCCTAAAAATATGTGCCCTAACTGCCATTTTCAATGACTTTTAAAACTAACTGAAGAGAGAGAAGAAACATCATCTGTACACTACAGAAGGTTGACATGAAAGAGGACGAGAAAGCTGTGATCTTGAGGTTTTGGTAGATTCTGGCATCTGCTATCCTTGCCAGCCATTCCCCACCCACTCTGGAGGAGAGAAAAGGAGCTGCTGCTTCACAGGGTTCCTCTGTATCCACACTGCTTAGTCCACCTCCTGTGCTTGGAGCATCACACAGATCTGTGCTACAAGAGGAATATTTTTCTCTCTCCCCAACACCTGGAGCTGTGCTATTTGGATATTCCAATATATGAGCAGATCACTGAAACTCAGCACATAATGAAAACCCCGTTCTATTTAGTGGAGCTTTTTCATCATCTTGAACCAACTGTTGGATAAGTTTTTCCCTCTGCACAGAAGGATGTCTAAGCACAGACTGTGTTTGCATGTCGATCCTATCTGCCCAGGGCTGAGCCTTCTAGAAAGATTCAGCAAGTTGTGAAATCATCTTCTTACACAATGCACCTTTCCATTAAAAATCTGCAGGAGTTTTTAGGTGTAAGAATCTAGAGAACAGAAAAAGTAAAGACAGAAAGGCAATAGAGACAAATCCTTTTCCATGAGCTCTGTGAAACCTTTCCTCAAAATAACTTTGGAGGGGTTTTACTGCCAGTTCATATTGTGGATGAATGACTTCTCATATTTCTGATAAAACAATATTCAAAACTTCAAAATCACTTCCAATTCATTTATGCCACCACTTAATTAGGGCTTCTGCAACATGTTACAAGGACGTCATTATCCCCTATAATTGTATAATAATTACAATTTTTAATGAAATAATTGCAAGTACACTAGATGTGTAGATATAATTACGGTAATTACATAAATACCTGATTTTCAGCTAATAATTAAAGAAGGCCTTTACAAAGAGGGTGAAATTTAACAAATGGAAGCTTTCCGGAAAACAAATACAAATAGTGGCTGCCTCTCTCCTATAGATTTCACCTTACTAGATTATCTCTCCATATATATACACTATATATATGAATTTCTACACATTAAAAAATTATTTAAACAAATGTTAAATCATAGAGACACCTCAGACTTAATAATCCTATGACAACTCAACATCTCACAATATGCTGAGCTGTAAATTACCATTGAGAGAGGGAAGCTCTGAATAGTGGCCACAACAGCAGACAAACTGTACTCTGATTCCTCTGCAACATAAAGGGACAGATCCTGGACCACCATAAAATACTTGGGAAGAGGCCGACATGTGGAGGAGCCCCTGACAGCTGCTGCAGGACCACGAGCCTTCCTTTGGGGCACAGCACTCCAGCACAGCCGCTGCTAAATCCCACCACTCATACCTGCTATCATCTTCTGCCAAAATGTGCCTTTTTGGTCAAATCTGCTGGCTATACCCCTGCTAACACAGAAACTCTGCAGAAGATTCATTCTCCCTCCATCCCCCTTGGTGGACAGACAATGGTAATTCAATAAAGGAACTTCTTCCACAGTTTTATCATCTGAAGAACAAAAAAATCTTCAGCCAGGTAATTTTCCTTCTCTTCAAACACACTCCTAAGACCAAACTTACTAGGTGTTTACTGAACTATTGGTAATAAACTGAATAGGAAAGGCAAAAACCATCCCCAGTAAAAAGCATACAGAAAACTCCCCCAGGGCCGATTCCAATTACGGCACAAAGGGATATTAAAAGAAATCCCGCCGCAGAGGAGCTTGCATCATGATTTACTCTTGCTGCTGACATGTTTCAAAACTTTGGCAAAATTCTGGAAAGGAGTATCAGCTGCAGCACCTGCCCCATGCCATCTCCACGTGTCTTGCAATTTCTGCACTTGTTCAGAGAAGCCCTGAGGTGGCTCTGATTCTGGCCAGAGATCACTCTGCTCCCAGTGATGTCTTGGAATATAGGTGCAAAACATGGCTTGAAGTCAGCTTTGTCTCACTTCCCTTAGCATTGTGTTGTTCAGTGCTGCTTCTTTTAAGGATAAATCTTCATTATTACAAGCAGGAGAAAGTAAAATAAGAGATACTAGTATTAAAATGGAATAAAATGGTTTGATATCCCAAAAACAAATCTCATTTATGTTAAGCTCATTAAAGCAGTTGGGTTCTGAATGCATAGTATAATTAATAATAGTATACATATCAAAGCAGAAAAGACATGTAAATTTGACAACATAAAGTAAGTAAAAATAAAGAGGCCTAAAGAATTATAAGTGAAAAGAGTTTGGAAAAAAAAAAAGAAATTATACTGGAGCAATATTCAAGTTACAAGCAGATTATTAACATTATAATTGAGATGATCCTTAAGGTTGGTTTGACACATGTAAGCATCATGTTTCAAGCTTCAAAAAGTATGCAAAGAATACTGAAAATATTTGCATCTGTGTGTATAATAAGGAAACAAAGAAACGAAGAGCATGAAGGCAGAGAAGAGCAAAGGAACAGTAACACAATAGAGAGGAAAAAATGACAAAAACAAGCAAGCAGAAAATAATCCTTATCCAAAAGTCATATTAGTTACTCAAATGCTTCTCCTGCAAATGTACAAATATACTTATGTTGGTATTTTTTATAGTATTTGTTCGTTCTGGCTTTAAATAATAGATGAGAAACTAGCAGACTGAAAGGAAAAGCATCTCACAGTTGTTTCCCAAGTACAACTGCTCCAGCCCGCGCTAGGCCAGGGGAAGGAGCCCAAACCAGTTTTATCCGACTTAGCATTATGAGGGTAACAGTTCTATTTTAGAGCCTGTGTGTGGGAGGATGCTGAAAATGAAAAGCAAGCAGTAAAATAATGGACAAGGAATGGAATTAGATTGGAATTTCAGACCTGTTAGAGCTATAAGCACTGTCAAGGTTTATGAACAAAGCAATGACAGCACGACAACTGTGTGGTCAGCAAGAGCTCAGAGCCTGAACAACCAGACATCTACACTGGACTTTGACCAGTGTTGATGGCATTTACGATGACTGGAGTCTTAAAACGCAGTGTGCAAAGTTTTCTGTTGCCAAGCATTGGCTCACCCAAAAGAGAGCTGTAAAGTACATCAGAGTTTGAGCATTTTATTTTATTTCAAATATGACATAAAGCTACTGCACATCTTTGAAAAATGCTGCTAACTGACACTAACAGCTTTAGATTGTGAAAGGATGAAAAGGTCTTACAAGACAATGTTTGCTTCGTTATCTTCTTCCATGTACTACCAGTATAATAGGAAATACTGCAGTGGTACCTGAGGAATGAAAAACAGGAATACAGTGCTTCCAAAAGGAGTGGAGAAATAGAACTATCTTGGTGTCTTAGTGCAGAGCACCGGAGTTCAGAACTAGGGACTAAAATTTGTGCCTGCTGGTACCACAGGGATGAATTTTGGCCTCAAGTGGGCAGAATGAGGATGAAGGCACTTTGACCAGGAGCCAGCAGGAGTAAACGGGGGCAAAACTTCACACTACTGGCACTAATACACTACTGGCAAATAATTCATTATGAATATTCAAAGTGGCCTAACGAAGATATACACCCTTCATAACAGCTGATACACAGCAAAATATGCACTAAGGTAGCTCTGTCGGCTTTGACATTCACTCTCAAGTCATTGTGAGCCATGGTAGTGGTCTGCAAATGCATGTTCTTAGCCTTCTGGCAATACAACATATTCTGTCATAGTTCAATCTATAGTGATGGAGGCTCACACCTGAGATTTTATGCTTTTCATTTACATGGCCATGGAGAAAGAATATTTCATTTCAAAACTTCATTTAATGAAGTCCATCAGAACTGCACATGTTGCATTAACTCCTCCTTTCCATAATCTGATGTTAAGTAAACTGTTCTATGATAGTTAGACGGAGTATTGGAACAAACACCCAACAGAAACACAGGGAAACAAGCTGAATTGGCTCTTTTCATTTCTGCTTAGATTTGCAAGAAATATTTCATACTACTAAGCTTAAAAGCCTTGAAGTTATCAGTGCCATTTACAAATCACAACTGATGTAACATATTCTCTATTGAAAACAATGAATGATCAAAGCAGAATGCGATTATAGCACCATGATTTGTGTTTCCTTTCCAAGAAAGTATTTTGATGTATGTATAGATGTTCCTATGCGTCCATAATAACCACAGCTATAACCCAGAAAGTATGGTGTTGGGAGCTTTACTCTGAAAATCAAGGAGCCCATTAGGAGGCATAAATATTAATAGAGCTGTCTAATCCTACAGTCTCAAATGAGGTAGTTCAGACCATGATTCTTTGCATTTAAAATTTATTCACTGCACCGACTAGAATAAGAAACAGAATCCACTTGTGAAGAAGTCACTGATGTTGAGCGGTCTCTTAGCCACTGGTAATTCCTAAACATAAACGTAAGGATCAAGTGATTTCTTTCCTTATTCTACTCCCAATCCTCCTACAAATACTCATGTATCCAAAACTGCATGTGCCTAGTTCCATGACATTGAGCAGATATCATATTCTCTACAAAAACTACATCTCCACATTTTCACATTCAGATCTCTCCAGGCAATAAGAAAGCTTTAGCACAGGTTCATGAAAGAGAGCATACCATCATCCCAAGTACAGAACACACAGTACCTGAGGCTTCTTCTAGTGGTCATATTAGCCATCGTTTTCAATTTTTCTCTGTGTCGTTGCTATTAAAGTAGGAAATTCACGGTGCAAACTGTTTCAATGCAAAGGAATTAGCGCTGAGTATTAAAAAACCACAGGCATGCAGCTAAAGCAGGATGTACACTCCTCCTAAGAGATAATAAGTTACCCTGTCATTCTGGATCACAAGTCAAGTCTTTGCGCTTTGACTAGAAAGTAAAATAGAGATCAGAAATACCAGAGTGCAAAACTATTCAGGTTTTCCCTAGAATGATGCAAAAGTTTGTCAGGTAGTAACACATAATCAACAATATAATTAATATGAGTCAGTAAAAATGGTGTTACCTACTATATAACCTAGGTTCTATTAAAATCTAGAATTATGGAGTCCAGCCTCTGAAAGAAAACAACACAATATTAATTAGATGCCTTTGCACAGATTTCCTAAAACCAGCCCGAGCAAATGAAGAGGTTTCTCCTTGTGTGCCTACCCACAACAGAACGAGTAACCTCTGCCCTTCATGTACCCGAAGCAAAAGACTCAAAACCACATGATCTTTCTTTACCTATTGAGTCAGTAAATTGAAGATAAAGTATACTGAAATACAGACATGCATATTTAGCAAAATGCATGCTGTACTGTCTCACTCCACCCAGCTCCAGCCTATCATCCTGTAGTCTGCAGTGCGCACATCCAGCTCCCACCAATGGGTGGTAATGGTTGTAATGCTCATCACGACCTCCAGCATGACTCAGGGATAGCATTCCTTTCATTTCCACACCTGTCTTCATCAGACTACTGCTCCTTCTTCAAAATTTTGGATTTTCTCATGTCTCTTAACTGACAAGTATAAATACTAATTAATCTAATTCAATCTATTTCATGTAGTAAGAAAGACTCAAACCATATATACAGTAGCATATGGTTGTTGGTTCAGTCACTTTGAATTTTTATTTATTAATTAAAAAGATGTTGTAAAAGTCTGCCTTTTATTTTCATATTTTCTTTCTCCAGTAATTTTCATCACTAAATGTAATGAAATGACTACAAGCTAAAACCCAGCAGAAGAGCTAATACAGGGTCTTTCTTCTTTCTCATGCAAAACCAATGCTATTTCCAAGCTGTTGTTGCTGCAACTCTCCTGCGGGTTTGTTCTATGATGTGATTCCTTTTACTACTAGGTGTGGGGGCAACCCACACCAAGGATAATCTTACGTTATACACAGGTGAGTAAAGCCTGAGTTACTCAGAGAAATCGAGATTACTACTGCTATGCCAGCTGCCCAGGCTGAAGGTATGTGCACTTGTCAGTGGGAAAAGGTAGGCTTCTGCTGCTTTTTATTGTGCTGTGTGTGCAGTGAATTTAACTAAGAAGGTACCCACTGAATTTCAAATAGGTCTCTCTTTATTCTCCTCCAAGCTCACAGGACAATAAACACGACTTTCTCATCTTCCGGGCTCTCCTTCCCTTTATTTTTGTTATTTTTCTGATTACGTTTTTTAATATTCTCTCGTAGGAAAAGATGCTTTCTGAGAACAACGACGGGGTTCTGTATCTTTATTTATGACTTTGTGAATCAGCGTCTGGGTGATCGGAAGTGAAAGTTGCTCAGCTAATTACACACGCTTGATGAACTGCGTAATAACTGCTGCAGCACTGCACATTAATTGAATGCATATAAATGACAGCAGTTATTCTAACTTGAATGATGTGTGAAGAAGTGACGCTGCTCACAGTACCCTGATTATCTTTGCTTCCAACTTTGGAAATCCAGCTTAAACGATTGTATTTTACAGCACTGAGCAAAAATTCCCTAATTTGAAAACATCAGAAGTTGCCTCAAAGCCCAACACTTTAAAAACAAATTGCCTCAAGCCACTGAAATTTAGACATCTAAGAAAGCAAACATTGAGCAACTACAATTATCAATTAATAATTAACAGCTAGCTACAACAGTCAGTAGAAGCTGTAAGAGCAAAAACCTTGAAAAATAAGGCCACCTTCATTTAGATGCCTAGATACTGCCTTAAAAACCTAATACATAGTTGACAGAGCTGAACTTTACCCAACTCTAAACAATTTCCTTCAATGACACTTCCCTAAAGAGTATTTGGTCTGGGATAACAGCAACATATAGCAACAGATATAAAAAAATGTGGATGACAGGTAATCATCAACCGTCTATGTCCACACTACTCTTTGTATTCTGGATTCAAACGTAGTCCAGCTGTTAAATAACACATTATTTTAAAGAAAACAATTTTTAAAAACTTCATATAAATCCAAACATGTAAAGTAGTACAAAATTAGTACTTCGAACTAGTCCCAAACACCTACTTTAAATCAGTACTAAAATATACCTTCTATATCACGTATCAATTGCTTCAGGAATTTGCAAACGTCCACAAAGAAATCTGCAAATTCTCCCATACTATCTAACACGAAAAGGGTAGAAGCCAAGTTCCCAAAGCTTCCAAAAGCAGCCTAGTTTCCAAAGTACCTTGTCAAAGTATTTTAACATTTCCCTGTACCCCTATTAAGCGAGGTTTGGCTTTACAATGAGAGCTGTAATCACGCACTAAAGGAAATCAACACTGACTTTTAGAGGCATGTGAAAGAAAAGTATTTCTACGTTTCAGGAAAGTTAACAGTATTCCACGAAAACAGGGTGTATCCCACAGGAGGCCAACACAGGTTTTCAGCTCTGCTTTGCTATATGCATGATAGCCATCACACTGTACCACTGGAATACCACGCCGTGGAGCCGCGCCAGCAACTTCAGCGGCAGTTGTACCCAGCCCCAGGAGCTACCTCCTCTGCATGCATATACAACACACTGCACCCGCGTACGAGTGACAGACACTCTGAACCATGAGGCCAAGACAGAGAAGCTGCCAATAAGGTCAGCGTGAGGTAGTGCAAGAGAGATGATCAGGTACAACCGAGTTCAGGCTCTACAAATGTCATCTTCTCATCTGCTTTACACAGCCCCCTCTTTAAGCACCTTTCTGGCTTCATTAGGACAAGACAGTCCCTAACAGTTCACTTCACAGCATCAGCAAATCAGCCTCTTTCAGATGGATTATTTGTTCTTCCTTTGCAAGGTTTCAATCTTTCCCCCGTATGTTTGGTTTTGGTTTGGTTTTGGTTTTGTCCACTTTATACATACCTCCTTTTCTACAAATTTTCTTGCCGGGTTTTCTGGCACATTCCTTGGATATTCTTTTGACTGAAAAATGAATAGAAGACTAGAAAATAACATGGAGCTCCATCACAGACAGTAGGAGCATGCAACACCACTATCTAACTTAAATATGACCTGCTTTATTAGGTGCGGAAGAGTCTCAACTTGTGCCTGCACATGCAATGGATAAGATGTTGATGCATCTTCCCAGAAGTCAGTGCGTGGCAATGAGAATTAGGTACCAACTTTGACCTAAAAATACACGTGCTGTGGGAGAAAAAAAAATGAGTGTAGACAGAAAGAAAAAAAATAACTAAAAAGAAAAAAAACAAGGACAGATGCGTACACAGAAAAGCAGCATGCATACATGTAATACACTGGCATGCGAACGTAGAAAGCCGTGCGTGCTACCAGTACACGTGAATTAATATTGTTAGAACGTAGAACAGGAAAATAAAAAGATCTCCCTGTTTCGCCTGCTATCAACTCACCATCCTCGGTTGGGACATAGATATTTAAATAGAGGCAGTCTTCATTCTGATCTTGTACATAGGTGGAAACTACATCCAAGTTATTAGTAAACCACACGGGAAGCATGACTTCAGGCAACCTGCCTTCTATAATGTTCTGGGGGCACACTGGAGCAAACTGGGTGGTATTTTTGATATCTGCCCAGGGAGATGGAGGCTCAGGAGGTTGAAAGCGGCGCTCCCCTGTTGGAGGGGCAGCATACGGAACCCCAAGAAACTGAATAACGGGCCCCAAAATTTCATTATTAAGTTCCTTCTTAATCCCTCTTATCTTGCCAAAGTTGGTGGTCACCACTGGGTTGGTATCATCCAATTTTTGGGAGGACACAGCTGCAGCGTGAAGCAAAAATCCGAGTATACAAAAAGCAAAAGTAGCATTCAATCCCATGTGTAACAGGCGGACCATCATCGCTCTCCATACACAGTTCAGCCACACGGATCTTGGAACGGCCATGGTCCCACATTAGTTGTGTAACTACAGTGAAGCAATCTGATTTGTATCCACTGGTGTAAAAACAGGGCAACTGAAGGAAACAGAGCAGGTTTCCTAAAGAGGTGCCTGTCAGAAAGATCTCAAAAGGCTTTTCACGCGGCAAGTATCTTCCATTGATTTCACACTTATTGAAGCTGCATCTTCACTCAGCGCTATTTATCAGACTACATCCTATTGACAATTCTGTTTTCCATAGCAGCAATATGAAGAGAGCAGCCATTTACTGCAGAATCCCCTCTTATAAATCAAATCCAGTTAGCCGCAGGTCTATGTCCTGGAGAAAATGAAAATAAATCATTAGTATGAAAGAGCTAATATGAGCAGAGTGATAACTAGATGTTTCACACGTTATTTACATACATTAATAGTTGCCAGGTAAGTAAAATTGCAGTAGTTTATGGGTCCATGAAATGGTGGGTGAAACACTGATTATTGTATTATCTATAAGGTCACCTGTTGAATTTACGGAGATTTTTCAGAGGCAACAGAACACTTGGAAAAATTCATTTTTAGAATTCACCTTTTTAAGAAAAAGCAGTTTGCTGCTAGGCTACACGAGTGTTTATGTTAATATTTTAGTTAACTCAATCAGCTCATAATCAATTTTCACCTTGTTGCACAAGTTGATGTATCAAAATGAAAGTAATTCTTAAAGCAGAAGACGGTGAAATTAAGATAGACAGTCATGCTGAAAACTCAAATGCATTTTATTTAATTAAAAGCAGATTATAATACATACAAACATTTTTTGCTCATTTAAAATACAACTTCTGCTTCAAGCATTCAGGCAACTGGAATATATTTGTAAGGGTAACGTGCTTATTAATGATAACCCAAATTACCATCCTCTATATGGCTTTCTTGTTCCACAAATTTCTGATAGCTGATGAAAAACATTTACAGACTGAAATGCTCACATCAATGGAGGACAAAAATCTGCTCCCACTGGAGTAAATGCCAAATTCCAAATTTGCACATAAGTATAATTGGACCTTTGTGGTTTTTTTCTTCAAAACTGATTTGGAAAAGGATATGGACAGTTTAGGGATGGAGCGATACGTCACAATTTCTGCTTCAGACCAGCCCTGCATTCCTTAAAAAACCACTGACTTCAGTGAAAAATTAAAATCCACGCTGCACACACTCAATCCCTGCCATCCTTAATTTATAACACAAACATTAAACATCCCCATAGGACAGGAGAATTCTTATCTTTCATAAACCCATATGCTGACTGAACAATATCCTAGAAAAATAATCAGTCAGGATCAGAGACTGTATAATCTCAAATTCCGGATCCTATTTTCAACTACTTTAGCTCAGAGGTTGTCACACAAGGCTGTGTTCCAGCATTTCTGAAAATTGCTCAGTGCATATCATTATATCTTCCATATTCATGTTAAACATATTTCCAACACGACTTAACAGTATCCTATTATTTAAGATGCAGTGTTAAACACAACATAGCAGCGTAATCTTACACTCCCTATTAAGCAGCGTGTAACGCAAAAGAAATGTGTTTTGCTTTGTATAGGAAACATTTTAAACCACCTGCTTTTGAAACAGCATTGGCAGCTTTAATAAGAATTGGTTTTTTTATCATGTCCATACACATTGTAGAGAGAATTGAAAAGAACGGCTTGTCTAATAGTCAGACTACCCTGCAGTTTGGGTTATTAAAAAGGAGATTGTAAAAGCTATATAGGACAGCAGGAGATTTGGTTCACGTCTAGCGTTCCTTTAGCTCTGAACAATCTATCTCGGGAGGCAATAAGGAGATAGATGAAGCTTTTCTGCAATTTTCTCTCACCCTTTCTTTCTCTGCTAATTCTAACACCTTCACGGTGAAACCGCATTAACAAACAGGCTTACATCCCCCATTCTCCAGCTTCAAATTCTCAGCATTTGCTGGAAACACACCAACTTAGCTGCAGAAAATAATTCCCCAAACTTGATGTACGTGCTTGCATTTAGTTTAATAAATTTACACAGAATGGCACGCAGACAACTGCCCCTGGAAGACTCTTGCCTTGTTGTATGCCAAATTTTGAAGGTAGTAGGGTATTTCTTGAGACGTTAGTAATTTCTAGTGTTTCTAGACAGGTGCCAGAGCAGAAGGCACCTAGTACAACTTTTCTCTTCTGAGTTCATGTTGAGGTTATGGAAAGGTGGAAGCTTAATCCTTTGTGGTATTCAAAAACCTCCACAAATTTAAACCTTTTCCACTAGATCTTAAAACCCTTGTTACGTTTCTTTTTTTTCCCTGTCATGTACTCTCCCTTTCAGACCCAAATTTGTAAATAGAGGGAACTTAATCTTAGTAGCCCTCCTGCTACTTTACTTTTGGGGAAGCTCTGAGGACAAACTGATTTCAACATAATTGCACCAAACAACAGCATCCTTCTTCATTGTAAGCTGCTGAGTCGGTTCAATGTGGAAAATTACCAAGATGCTATTAATAATTCATTTAGTACATTCACTCTAAAAGTCTTAGACCTCTTCAGATCTAAAACAACTTTTTAATAGACTTTTGATACCTAAAATGGTAAATTCAAAGCAAATGCTAGATCCGAGCTATAGTTTTAAGCTGGTCATGTCAGCTGTTCTGCCATTGCAGTTGAACAGCTCTGTTGTGATCTGAAGTTCTGGTTTGCCTCCCGTGGACAAGCGTTTACTCTAAGACAGTGACAAGAGGCTAAAAAGGTAAGGATATAACTCAATGCTGTGTTTGGCTGTTCTTAATGAATTAACTATTGGGTAGTCGCCACCTTCAGTGAGTAGATTTATAGGCTATACAGGGTAGTAAATAGCAAAGCACTTACTTGCAGAATTGGAATCAACAAGTATTCATTGTATTTGTAACTTGAAGTTTGGGGTTGCTTATTTTTTCACAGCCTTTCTTTTTAAATGGCTAAGAAACAGTTTGGGTTTGAGTCTGAGGACAAACATTCAAGCCTGTTATGGGCTGCACTGAAGCTGCTCACATTCATGCAAATAAAGAGACCTAGATTACTCAAATCTTTTGAGACTTTTATGCCAAAAGTTTATTTCAAGCACTAGGTGGAAAGGCACGCAGAGAGCATGCGGAGAGTCAACGCTGGACAAAATTTTCCTTAGTCCTCCAGCAGGTCATCTACAGAGGACTATCCTTTGGCGTCTGACTGACGAGGAATCAGTGGAAAGACAGATAAGCCACAGGCAGGGGCAGGAATTATCAGGGAGATGGGGCAATGAGACGATCAATTTGGGGCAAGCTGCAGCATCAAAATACCATGGATCTGAGGAGGAGGAGAAATATTTTCCGATTGTATTATTGTCTAGATGTGAGGATCACAATTGTTCCCTGTGGTAACACAAACGTATTCTACTGTAAAAGATATTTGATAAAGTCTTTCATGGTCTTTGGAACAGTTGATACTATATAGAGGCTTTTTATACCATCTATTATTTTATTATCTTCCTTTCTGAATTTAAATTACTTTATAGCTCAGATGCTGAAATACTTTAGAGAGGCATTTAGTATGCCGAGGAGCGAACAATCTGAGATAACTTCAGTGCATCTTTGCATTTCCAATGACACAGGGCATCCCACAACAGGTCACATGTGCTGCAAACTGCAGCAGATAAACTCCTCTTTGTTACTCATGCAGAGCTTCAAATCTTAAGGGATGTCTTGAAGTGCGCTACCTGTCAATAGCTCCAATGGATTAATAAAACCTTTGGAGGCACCCAGGGCCTCCGGCCATATGCCAGCTTCAGGACATGTAAAGGCACTGTTACGATATCTTTGCACCACCAGCTGTTTTCTCTTTAGCTGAAGATGTGCTCTGTGATTTGCTATTCATGCTTTAAAATTCCTTCCTAACTCAGTTTTGCTAGTAAATCCCAATTGTGCAAATATTCATAAAAAGTGATTGTAAGGGTTTTAAACACCATACAATGCTGCTTCATTTCAAAACACAAATGCTATTTTGCAGAACCAACTACATTTGCACCCATTTCTACTTACAACAATCTCTACTTAGGACTAAGAGCCCAAAGATGTTTCATGTCTCTAAAAAGCAATCCATGTTCAAAAACACGCTACAATGCCAAGCAGGACCATGGCCAGTGGAACAGAAGCCTTTAAAGGAAAGAGTCTGACCAGGAGTGAGCACTAGGTCGGTGTGACAAACCAACTGTAAACGTGATCAGACAAATCCTCAAGAGATGCATCACAGAATTTCCCATCTCTTCTTTCACGTTTCAAGTTAGCAAAGGGAAGCATTGTGTCAAATATGGCTTACTCGCTCAATCCATAGTAGTAAAGAGTTTGGAACAGCCCCCGCTCTTGGGTAATTCCACAAATTCTTGGTGAAGGAAAGGGCTTTACACGCATTTAGTTCAAGAAATTGACTATACGCATTTAAAAAAAAAACAGGTATATGAAATGATAGCAGAGGAGATTCCAATCCTGAATCCTAAGAAGGGTACAGCTCTGGTGGGATTTGGTTGGCTCCCACATGCCAGCACCTCCTCTACCTGAGAGCAGCTACAGGTCTGGAAGCTCCAGAAAGCAGCTACAAATCCAACCCTATTGAGATGGGCGACCTTTGCTGAGATCACCAGCAAAGGCAGGAATAAAGCTTTGTTCTGGTGGGGTCACAGTCCCACTCCACATTAGCGTGAGGTTCCAAGTGTTACACTACATGGCTCCGCAAACACGCACCAGTAAGGATTTCTGGATGCTACAAGCGGAGTAAATATACCACTCCCAGATCGGAGAGACTGATTGCTCAGTGCCATTCTCACACTTACCTCTATTTAGTATTATGTTTTGTACACAAACCTTACAACCAAATTAGTGAAAAAGACAATTTTTAAACACAGCAGTCAATGCAGTGTAGCACAAATTAGTGAAAAGTTGAATTTAACTGAGTAGACAAGACTCATTTAAATGGTCATGCATTTTTCAGCTCCACCATACATTTTGTTCTCCCTCATTAACGGGAATATTCACTAGTGCTAATTCATTATTACTTAGTATTTTCATGATCAAAAGATCCCTTTAAATAATTTCTGCAACTTAAGTTTGCCAAAATAGGAAGACTTCTGATCATCATTTTCTATTAAGCTGGTTTTGAATTAGACAAATTAAACCTATAAGAAGAGGGTCACTTAAGTCTTATTATCTTCCATTTGCTTGCATCAATAAATCATTTTCTTAAAAAACTACTTCTTAGCTGAAGTAATTGTTTATATTACCAGAAGCTGGCGACAATTTTTAATGTGGACTGTAGCTGTTGGACATTTTGCACAGTAAGTAAGTAACGAAATGGTGATTTTACCCATAACAGAAAGAATGGGTAACTCTGTCACTTATGTGTAAAGTTTTAGACAGCTAAGTAATACAGATTTAAATTAAGAATGACAGATGCACTGGCTTGGAATATAATGGGCACTGAAGTGAACCTTTATTCCTTTTAGCGGCTTATGGTTAACTCTTAAATGGACCACATGTTATACTCGGCTTTGAGTACTGCAACTCTTCAGCTAAGTGATCAGATGGGTGTTCTGTTGATGGCATGAGTGTGCTTCAGGACATGATGATTCTTTGACCTACTGTAGAAATTCAGCTGAACTCACGTTCATCAGAGGTTGTACCAGAGGAAAAAATATCCCCGATGTTTCTCATTTGAGATCCTCAGTATTGAAATCTGCACATTGCATGTCTTAAAGTCAAGTGGATTTAACCTGCTTTGATTAAGACTTTGTAAGATACTCGCATGCTTCCTGTCTGATCCCTCTAATAGAACATGCTAGGAACCACCCAGAGGGCTCTGAAACCAAGTGTTCTTTCATTGTCTCTTGAAGGCAAAAAATTAAGCTAGGTACTTACTAACAAAGTTTGTTACCTGATACATATTTGTGGCTAACCCTTGGTTCACTGGGATTAACCCTAAGAGAAAAGTAAATTGGATTTTGTCCACTACCTTTAATACATTTATATCAACAGTAGTACTATCTTCAATGCTAGTTCATCGCCTAAGGCACGCTTTCATATCAGATTATCAAAAAGATACCACTTTTTTTATTTTCCTATGTTGGGGACATTCGGAATTCAAGTTAATAAAAAAGCTAAAATACAGTTACCATTTTTTGAAAGAGAACTCAGAAAACAAAGATGCTTGAATGAACTCAGATTTGTCTATCAATTGGTTATTCTCTGGACACTGTACGATAACAGTTCCAAAGCATCCAAACCCCTTGTTGTAGAGCTAGAGCTACAACTAGCTCCTCAGTGAGATGACTTCTATTAATAATAATAAAAAACTCTTCCTGGTTTTACTCTGAATTTACCACACACTTCCCTGTGGCACAAAAAAGAGCAAATCCTTTTCTTACTTGATCAGAATCTGGTTTTAATCCCATCAGGGTAATTGAGATCAAATTCCAACTCATCATAAAATCCTCAGATTTGTTAATCACAAACTCAACTTCAAAAGCGCTCTTGAATGGTGCTACCATGCTTTGCAGAACTGTGGTGAGCACGCTACATTTCGAGTGCAATATTGGCATTATAGGGATCTATCAACTTGAGAGTCCATTCCTGCGATGTAGCATTCTGTACATCTGTGACTTGACTTGCATTTGTTCCAAAGTGAATTTCATGCTTAACTTGTTTTTCTTAATTAAACTTCCTTTAGCACTTTCTAATATGTGCATTATTAAAACTCATTAGTCCCATTCATGCCTGCCTGTCACTTTTGGCTTCATATTCATGTATTGAAGAGCTCTGTTGCTTTATATAGGAAGCAAATTAAATAATAAATATGAGAACTTGAACGTTTTATGAGTGTCAGTATGAGAAAGTGGCTGCAAGGCCTATAAGGTTGCACACAAAAAAAGCATTACAGCTAAAGCTAACGTGCTGACACATCTCTGATCTATAAAGTCTGCAGTAATGGTAGCAGTAAACTGTTGTGCCATTGATGGGGAATTTTTCTCTCACATGAAATAGAAATAGGATATAGCACAAACTATATTTACTGTTGTAAAAAAATCTCAAATAAAATTTCCCAAAAGCTTAGAATATAACGCCATTAAACGTCCACAAAGATTTACTCTTTCCATCGGACATCATGTGTAGTTCCTATCATTCAGCTCCTTGTCCTGTTTTCATTTTCTGCCACCATCTGTGAGAAAGAGACTTATTTTCAGAGCAACGAGTCTCGGATCTCCCTGTGGTCTTGTCCTGGTCATGCTGACCACAACTCCAGCGACAGAAGCGTTTCCTGACCCAGCAGCAGAGGCTGCGTGAGATGGCGACTATCTCAGGGTGCAAGTCTCCACAGAAATCAGATAAAGAAAAGCTCCATCCCACAATGCCTTTTTTACACAGATTTGGGGATGCTGAAATGCTCAGTACATCTATGCAGTAAAGTTTCTCCTAAATAAGTTATCATTGTCTCCTCAGGAATACTTCCAGTGGTATGTGTCAACAACATTTTACTGCTTTCAAGTGCCTTTTTGGAAACTGGGGAATGGGGTTGGGAAGGCAGAAGTTGAAGAATGAGTTTAAGTTCTGACACTAAGTTTAAAATCTTCAGACAAAGATGGAATTAAATAAAAGTATAAAATACAACATAAATGTATTCCCCTCATTAAATTCCCAGAACCAGTCCAACAAGTGGGCTAATGGCATCTCTAGGCAGGATATGATTGAGGACATTTAAAGAACATGTTTTTAAATCTCTGCTTGGTTAAAGGACTATGAGTCACTTCAAACATAATATTTGTAAAGTGTCCTTGATCACTTTTATTATTTTACAGTCACATGTTGCTAATTTCCAAGCATTACATTTCGCCATTAATATAGTGCAAAAGACATAACCGAGCATCCATGGAAAGTAACAGACTACCCAAAGGTAGCACTTAAACTGATAATGCAGAAAATATTATGAGGACAAAACAGAGGAATTCAACAAACAGGGAACAGGGAACACCAATTGCTTGTCTTTTAATGGCCTCATCTTTTTTTTTTTTTTTTTGCCCACAGCAGTGCAAAAAAAACGTTTTACACTGATGTATGAAGCCCAGACCTTTACATGCCTTTACTAAAGATATCTACAGTAGAAACCGTGCCCCAGATGGTGTCCCTCTGCAGCACCTTTTGTTTTTTAGTGAAAAGTGACACGGTAGAGTGGGTGCACAGAAAAACTTGAGTATGGTACTAAGTAGCCAACCAGTCACTTTATATCCTTGCATAATACACGGCACATCATTAACAAGCAACTAATAATTATGAAAACAATGTCTGTTGGAAAACATATGGGGTCTTCAGAGGCAGGTGGAAACGTGGAGCTGAGTCACCAAGCAGTCAACACAATTTCCCCTTGTAATTGTGATAATTCAATAATCATTTCAGGGAACGTAATGTCATCGTTTGTCATTAAAACTACAGGATGTGCTTTCAATACACAATACATGATGAAGTTTTCCCATCAGTTTCTGTGTTTTTTGCATCTCCTACCTCCCTCCTTCCCTACCTTTGGATCACTGGGTAGCAGGGCAGCCACCCCCCTCTGAATTCTTACATTCCTTCATAATGCGGAGCTCAGAAACAGGGCTACAGCAATGGAAATAGGCTTTTATAACAGCCTTCATTCATCTGTCAGGATCTATGTTTTATCACTACCTGTTATACTTACCATGGATGGATATCTGGGACTAATCAGAAATCACACTGTTTACTGGATCCGATTGATTACTGCCCATCCTTTATTAAAAGAAATCCACACAGGTTTCTGCTGAATCTCTAGCAAAATGTTGTCTTTTCATTACTTGCTTTCAAAGAATGTCTGTCTCTTTTTGCCCTTCTTTTTCACTATTTAATTTTTAAATAGTTTCTTCTTCATGTGATGAAAAAAACATAATAAATATGACATCAAACAAATAATTCAAAGCTAGCCAAGGCTCTGTAATACAGCTCCATGTCTCTATTAAAAAGGAACGTATATTTGCTTTTAATAAAGAAAGGCAAGTCAATCCATTACAAACGGAGACCATATCCAAGCCTCTGCTTTCCTCTCTTTTCCCCAGACTCCATTTGAACAATTAGAGTGGTTTATGCTTGTGTGGATGCCAGTGCATATTAAATATGCAAACTGATAAAAAATAAAACTACCACCATTACCATGAACAAATCCTCCATTCACTTGCAAATCAATTTATCTGCCTACAGCTCTGTCCCAGTCTTTAAATAACCCTCCTCAGCAGACTGCTCCACCTCCAGCCAAATAATCCAGAGCAAACCCACTTTGTTAAGGATGTTTAAGTATCAACAGCCAGGATATTATCTTCTTACCCTACTGCAGAAAAAGGGGTAAGATAACCAGAGCAGTGTCAGGACGACAGCTCTTCTCCTCACTTGTACACAACTTACTGCCTTAAACAGCCTGAACACTCTCTGATGGCTTTCCTTGCTACTTCAGTTAATCACCAAGCAGAGGTGTTCAGCCAAAGCCTGCTTCCCAGCACACTTACTATGATTATCCTCAGTCTCATTTTTCTTCCCACAGCCTGCATATGATTCACGTGAAATATAGAGAATAAATAGGATCTCTTCATATGAAGCTAAGGACCCGCTAACCATTTACTGCAAAACTGCTGTTGCAACACTGCTGCAGCCTGTAGCTGTAGTTGAAGAAAACCGGTGTCATTTATCAAAAGTAGCTAAGAAGTAGCCTCCTTTAACCCTGCATCGTGTAGCAGAAATAAGG
>NW_010405738.1:983-1296 GCF_000710305.1 Buceros rhinoceros silvestris | reverse complement strand
AAAAGAAAAAAAAAACAAACTACCCAACCAGTATTTCCAAAAAGGGCTACTTAGCTTTTGGCTCCCAGTCTGCACATCTAATTTCAAAGATTCAAAAGTGGGCTGCGTGTTACAGCTGTTGAGCCCACCCAAGTCTCAATGCAGTCAATGGGAATCAGTATCTTTGAAAATCAGGGCCCTGAATAACGGGCTCTATTTTTAAATGCTCGTTTATATCATACATGGGTCTTCCACTTGTCAGGCATAAAGTACATGCAATTTCATAAGTATCCTTTGTTTCAGTTAAGCCAGACCCAACCCAACCACCCCACCC
>NW_010405738.1:0-903 GCF_000710305.1 Buceros rhinoceros silvestris | reverse complement strand
CCACCCACCCCCCCCCAAAAAAAGTAGGAGAAAAGGTCCCAAAGCTCACAGTGTTGCTCTTTCATCAGTAACAATAGCCAGTAGATGCATCAAAAATGCAGCTACTGTAAAAAACAAACAAACCGCAAAAAACCTCCTGGGTCTTAAGGGAGCATGAAAAAGTTATTTTGGGCACTGCCACAAATACATGGCTTCAGATCTGAATTATCATTGTGAATTTACCCGTACAGTCTGGTCCCACTAAGGCTCTAGATAAATGCAAATATTGCCACAGTGGATAGCAGCACTGGAAAAAAATATTTCCTAAAACAATTTCTTACACTTATGCTGGAAAAAAAAATTAAAATCTGCTTCATTTCAAATTCATAGAACATCGAAACGTGCTAAAAGCGTTCACTTTGATATTTATGGCTTCTATAAGATATATTTCCATTTTATACTAGTGGATTTTTAATGCCATAGTTGTTAGAGCTGAAACAAACTGGCCTTCCAGAAAGCAAATCCAGCGTCAAACTAAAATCATATCCCTTAAAAAGGTCAGCAAATGTAACAGCTCGTCCAGACTGTGTCACCTGCAGCAGCAAGTACGCAACACTTCAATCAAGCTCTGCTTTGTTTTATTTAAACAATGATTTTAACGTAATTGCTCTGAAACCATACGCATCCTTTAAAACGACTGGAGATCACATCCTTTCTTCTGATTTCAAGGTAACTTTCTGGGTTTAATTATAAGTCAATTAATATTAAGTAATTTGACTGATTAATTTTAATTAAACCTGTTGAAAATTGATTTTCCTTCAGCAAGTGAAGATGAGGCCCTAGTGCGATCGTCAGGAAAAGGAACGGGGAGGGGAGAGACAAACCCGGACTTAACACCCAAGCGAGAAGATGTCTGAAGGAAAA
>NW_010405737.1:1281-1775 GCF_000710305.1 Buceros rhinoceros silvestris | reverse complement strand
CCCACATTCTCCTCCATCCCAGCAGCAGGACACCCCACCAGCCCCGAGCCCTCCGCTCTGTGGTGAGGGTGTGGTGAAAACACCTTGCCTTTTGTCAGCCCCTTCTTGGGATGCTCCTTGGCCCAGAGGAGCTAAAACCACCCCTGGTGGGACACCTGGCCATGGCATGCTGGCCTTTGGTGACTGACCTTGCAGACCCGGGCCACCCTGGCATGGATGTGCCGCCTCTCCCACTGCCCAGCTTCCATGGCCGTCTCTCGGAAGAAGATGTACACCTTGTCATCGTGTGGGTTGTAGGTATCAGGAATGGCGTAGGCACCGACGAACGCGGGCTCTGCAAGGGGGAGAATCAGCACAACATGGCCCTGTGCCCTGAGCCCACCCTGTGGTACTGCCCTTGGAAGGCCTTGGGAGCAGTGAGGGTATAGAAGGTGCCCCATGGAGACCCTGTTACCCTGTTACGGAAGCAGAGCCCCGTTCCTGGTGCTCAGTGT
>NW_010405737.1:631-1055 GCF_000710305.1 Buceros rhinoceros silvestris | reverse complement strand
AGCTCTGGCCCCAGTGCTGCCCGCAGGCTCTCCAAGCAGGCAGGAGAGCTGCCTGTGCCCCACGGGTGCCCCCCTTCCTACCATGTAGCCAGTGGTCCTGGTTCTGCTCTGTCCGGATGTAGCTCTGCTCAGCCCCATGGACCCAGGTCCGGAAGAAGGCAGCACTGCTGCCCATGAAGTCACTGGAGGTGCCCGAATAGAGCGCCCCACCTGCGGGGTCAGAGGGGGCGTGGGTGGGTGGGTTGGGTGCCATGACCCTGGTGTCCTCAGAGGCTTGAGGAGGTGACACAGCCCAGCTGGGAGCCTCCTGCAGATGGGTGACCCAGCATGGCTTCTAGCCCCCACCCTGCCCAGCCCGTCCGCAGCGCTGGCACGGGTGGGCAGCCGGTGGTGCGTGTGCTGCTCCATCCACACCTTGCTTTCA
>NW_010405737.1:0-212 GCF_000710305.1 Buceros rhinoceros silvestris | reverse complement strand
CGCATAGTGGGGGCTCCAGGACCCTGCCAGAGCCAAAGGGGAGGTGTCAGCCCAGGGGGAGGCTGGAAACAAGCCGGGCATGGAGACAAGTGCGGGAAGGAGATTGGTGTGCTCGGCTCTGCAAGTGAGCAGGTTCCTTGAGGGGTCTGCTGGGAGCCGGTCCTGTCCCCACGGGGCACCCTGGCACTGCCACGCCAGGGCTGCTGCTTGCC
>NW_010405736.1:0-14078 GCF_000710305.1 Buceros rhinoceros silvestris | reverse complement strand
TCGCGCCGCCTCCCTCACCCAGCATTAATGTAAAATATTTCCTCTGCATTTGTTAATCTTGTTTTTCTTCTCGTCTGAGAATATTGTTTTCCTTTATATGTCAATGTTGAAGCAATAAAAGAAGCGGTGGTGGGATGTTTTTAATGATGCTTTGGGTCTGGGTTTTTTTTTTGCTGTGGTGAGGAAGGAGCACGAGCAGGCCCCAAGCTGTGACAACTTAAATGGAATAGGATTTCAGGAAAATAATAAATTATATTTGAAACGGCTCATTTAAAATACACATCATAATATTCTTCATCCCTCAAGCGAGGCACATAAAATACCCGTCTTTAAAATGAGTCAGAAAACAAATATATTTCCCATCTCATCTGTGTCAGCAAGTTCCAGCTAAAACCCCAATTCTGCAGATGCCCTGGCCGGTTTTTGAGTGCTTGCTGGGTCCAGGGATGTCGAGGAGCTGAAGGAGTTTACAAATAAACGAACTGTCCATGTTTATTTAGACTCATATTTTGGGTTTAATGGCAATAAATTAAGTTTTCTTGAGAGTTCCCTGTTTGGGGAGTTACTGTCCTTTCATCTCACTGTTTGGTTTGGCGCAACCTGCCCCACGAGTTGCTCCTCTCCCCCCTCAAAGCTCGCCTACACGTTGCTTTGCCCCACAAGATGGGTTGCCCAACCTCCAGTCAGGCTTTGGGGCTGTTTTTCAGGGCATCTGGGGAGACCTCTCCAGCCTAAAGCTGGCTTTGCTCCTGTATTTAATGTGATTAGAACAAAAATATTACTTGGAAATATCGCAGAGCCGCTGCAGGCAGTTCTCCCTCTCCAGCCATGCAATACTATTATTATTTTTTATCGTTGATATCTCCGTTACTGTACTGGCATCACAGCCCTGCGGTTTCAGGAGCAGGTTGGGCAGCCCCACGCTGGGACGCACGAAGGGCCAGCACCAGGGAGCCACAGGAGCCGAAGGTTTTGATGCAAAACCTGTGCTTTTAAACAAAATTATTGGGGGAGACTCACCCAGCAACGCTGAGACACCCGTGAGACAGAAGCAGAGTCACTTTGGAAAGTCTTAGCCAGGACTTTATCATTTGCAGATTTTCTAGAAGGCATTTTTAAGCTAATCATCCCTATTAGCAAACACCTTGCCTAGGCGGGTTTGTTTCTGTACTGAGATTAAGCAGCAAAAGGGATTAGGAGTGTGATTACGAGAGCCCAAGATGTTAAAGCACTAAGTAAATGAACTGAAAAAGGCTTTTCCTTTCGAAGAAATTAAACATCACTCCGCAGAGCTCGCTCTTGCTGCTGGAGTAATGTGACATTTGATAAAGTCTGAGCTGCTCACTAAGCCCTGACCCCTCTTAAACTTTACGGAAAAATTGGGTTGAAAGCGGCTCTGATGATCTATCGCCCTTTCATCTTTTTAATAGGGCAGCACAGGTTTCAAATGATTGAATTGTACAGAATTACTCACACCGAGGAAGTTTACATGCACCTGGGGGAACTGCTGTCATTAAGTGTTGCAGTTTGGAATTTGCCCAAAGTTTTTGATCAAGCCGTAACTATTTCTTCCCTCCTTCCTCCCCACGTCCCCATGGACACCGGGGACATGCCAGCAGAGCAGTCCCCACCACCCCTGGTGTTTCCAAGCCCTCAGCTCTTCAGAAGCATGTCCTGCACTTTTTTTTTCTTTTCTAAAGGTTCCCCCCAGTTTTATTAGGAGGAAGATCTGGGAATATGCTGAGAAGAGGCAAGTGGAGGCTCCAGCCTCAGCTCCACATTGCCCTGGGTGTAACCGGAGAAGCCAGACAGGGAAAGCAGGTGTCAGGGAATTGCAGTGTGATGGCAGAGCCTACCCACACACTGAATTCAGAGCAGAGGGGGTTTCTGTACAGCAGCTCCCTTCCAGGAAAGGGCCATCTGTGAACTGAACCTCCAATCCACGACTGGAAATCCCCAAGCTAAAATTCCCCATGGTTGGAGGAGCATCAAGACAAGCACCAGCTGCTGCGCAATGCCCAGAGCAAAGGCTGCTTCATGGTACCGAAGCCTGTAACATCCTCATCCCACCTGGAGCAGACTAACACCCTCCTGTTTAGGAAGTCTTGGTTCATGGCTGAAATCCCAAATTCACCATCAGGGATCATGAAATCAAAGAACCAGAAGTGAACAGCTGGGACAGCTTCACGTTGTCCTGCTGAGAGAAGAAACACCTGTAAAAGCATCGTGTTTCTTCCCCCTTGTTTCCCAAAGGTACCGTAAGAAAAGGCCAACGGTGCGAAAGAGGAACCAGCTGAACTGGTGATGCACAGAGTAGAGCGAAGCAGGAGAGCACCTTCCCCGTGCCAGCCCTGCTCACCTCCAGCATCAGCTGGACCACGTGCCCACTGTCTCGGGACAAGGATTTCTGTTGAGTCAAGCAAGTTTAGGGGAAGTTTTTCCTCTCTGATTATGGAAGCTGAAGTTCACTACCTGTCATTTACAGAGACAGGGGAAAACAGGCGTTTCACCTTCATGCTGCTCCTGGTTCATTTTCCCATATTCTCCTTATCGCCATATTAAAGCTCCAAATGTTTCTGGAGAAACAGGTGATTTTAACCAGAGTGTCACAATGACATTTAACACGAAGTGGCTTTCCAAACCCGCACAATCAAGCTTGCACCAATCGATAAAAATCACTGACAATCCCAACACAACTTCATGTAACCACCACCAAATGTCATCAAGCAAAAATAGTCTTTATTCAAATTTCATGGAAACAGGAATCACTGTACTTTGCAAGACAGGGAAAAATAAAATAAAAAAATTTAATATAAAACAAGGATATTGTCACAATACCATAATATGGAACTATATTTCTTTTCCCTATGGATTACTGCAAGTACCTCTATTTTTTTTTCTCCTTTTGACTGTGCTATTCACAACTTTTTAAGTCCAAAATATATGAAACAAAAGTAGTATGAAACTTAAGACTTAGCACTTCCACTACATGGCGTACATCAAAGGGCATCGACTCAAGGGCAAAGACTGCTGGAGCCGTCAGACCTACCTATCAGTCACCACTGCAACTGCAAAAACCCACTGCAGCGCGGTGCTCCTTCCTTGCAAGGCTCTTCCTGGAAAACTGGGCGATTTTGGTGCTCTGGAAAGGTTTCTGTTTGAAGAGAACTTGCCTACAGGATAGAGAACGAGCTGCAGAGCTGTGAGCCAGGGACCGTCGCAGGGCAGGAGCACCGCGGCCAACAGCGACAGACACACCAGCGGGGTTGTTAAAAATATACAGCATCGATATGGTTTCTACTGCAATCACTTGGGCTACAACTACGAAACAGGTACAAAAGACTCTTCCAACCGTTCCAAGTGTGGTTGCAGCAAGGTTAGGATCTGGAGCGAGACCTTGACCGCGACTGGGAGTGTGACCTAGAGGCAGACCTAGATCTAGACTTGGACCGGGACCTAGGTTTTGAGACCGACTTAGACCTGGAACGAGAACCTGATTTGACATTTGGTTTTGACTTGGACATTGACCTAGACCTGGAGCGAGAACCCTGACATGTGGCTCCATCCTCACCCTCACCTTTTGCCTCCTTTTTGTCAGAATCTGATTTCTGATGCTCCTTTTCCTTGGAGGCTGACCTGGACCGCTCACGGCTGTCCTTCCTTTTCTTCTTGCTACTCGGTTTGCTGTCTCGCTTGCTGTGCCTCTTGCTTTTCTCGCTCTTGCTGCGGCTCCTGCTTCTACTTCTGCTGTCATCCCTGCTTCTCTTCCTGCTTTTCCTTTTATCCTTACTGCGGCTCCTGCTCCTACTCTCATCCCTGCTCTTGCTCCTGCTTCGCGCCTTGCTAATGCTCTTCTCCCTGTCTTTGCTTCTGCTCTTCTCCTTGCTCCTACTCCTCACGCTCTCCCTCGTCTCTCCCCTGTCCTTACTCCCACTCCTGCTCCTACTCTTCTCCTTGCTGCAGCTCCTGCTCTTTGCTTTCTCATCACTGTTATGGAGCGTGCCCTCAGATTTATCTTTACTTTTGTTTCGGGATTTCTCTGCACTCCTGCTGCGGCTCCTACTTTTATCCTCTTTACTTGGAGTCCTGCTTTTCTCTTTTTGGCCTCTGCTACGGCTCTTGCTTCGACTATGGCTCTTGCTTCTGGAACGGGACACAGACCTGAAAGCGCAAAGGCAACAGACAGCTCCACTTTAGTGCGGCTTGGATTTGACTAGCACTTAAACAGCGTGCAAGAAGCGGCAGGGCAGAGAAAAATGGCGTGTTCCTACTGCACATCTAGAAGGATGCTTCTCGTGTAGCAGGTACCCCCCATTTCTTCCAACACAAAGACATACCTGGATCTTGATCTACTCTTGGAGCGACTACTACTGGCACTGCGGCTCCTGCTCTTATGAGAATGTCTGCTTCGAGAGCGAGACCTGGAACAGAACCAGTCAGCTTCACGTTAGCACATGTCCACAGAAAGCTGGTGATACCCCACAGTATTAAAGCCTCTTGCAAGCAGCTGGATGGTGAGAGCTTTACACAATAAAGCCACAAGCCCAGAGCACCCTCCTCCCCACACTCAGCCCCTGCTGCCGTGTCTGGAAGTGGGCAGGGTGCCAGTCTGGAAGAAAACATGCAACCTAAGGAAGCGAGAATTCCTCGTGTGCAGCTAGGATACAGCTCTGACTTCGGCCTTCCATTTCATAAGCAAGCTGTTCTACAAACAGAAACACCTGAATTTTCTCGTGACAACAAGCTCTACCCCAGAATGGGAAGGGGAAAATATGTGGTGTTGCATGCTGCAGGGATTCTCTCGACCACACAACGACAGCAGCAAATCTCTAAGAAACAGGGGATGGGTGGGGGGGTCTCCAAGCTGAGAAAGAACTGTTAGTCCTGGTGCTTATAGCAGAATGCCGCGTTCAGAGCCCAAGTGTTAAAAGGACCCTCTGTTTCATCCTGCAGGCACAGCTCCACCTGCCAGAGTCTCCTCCTGCAAGACAGCAAGGGCTGCGGGCCCGGCAAGGCTGCAAGAACAGCAGCGTGCTGGGGAGTGCTGAGCCAGCAGATACACCCACTCACCAAGGAGGACACCCCTAAGAGAGGCCTCATGGCCCTCGGGTACTTGCAGGTGACTCGTACATTCTTGAACACCAGATTCATCGAGAACTCTGAACAAGGTGTTTTGGGACCTGCTGCATATCCCTGTAATGGCAGCTAGATTCAGCCCGAGCTCCGTGACACACACACATACCTTGAATGGCTTCGGCTTCTGGAGTAAGAGCGGCGCCGCCTTGATCCAGGTCTGTCTTCCACTAATCTAATCTTTCTGCCATTTACTTCTGTCCCGTCCAGCTTTTCAAGGGCTCTTTTCATGTCAGAATAGGATTTGAACTCAATCACACCTTCATTTTTCCTTCCTTTGTGTGCATCTGCATATGTCACTTCCCCTGCCTGACGCATATAATCCTAGAGGAAGAGGACAGAATAACCATCGCCTCGAATCCAGAGCCAGGCTTCCAGGCTGCCCCTGAGCACTTCTGCAGCGCTCACTGAAGCCTTTTCTATTTGCACAGGTTTTAACCAAACCACACCAGCAGTGTGAAGGCCACGGTTTCTGAGCAAGCCAAATAACACACTACGATTCTGCCAAGTTTGGGTGGTCAGGACTGAGGTGGTGTTGATAGTTTTGAGCCAAACATTAATTTAAGGTCTCCCATCTCGAGTCTAATCTCGGATATGCTCTGGACTGGGGTAAGTTTCAAAGCACAAAAGCAATTAAAGAAATGAAATGCTCGCTCTCTAAATCATGTCTTCAAAGGTAACTTGGGAAAGGTGATAATACGAATACAAAGAGGCAATAAGACTACGGGCAAGTGAGACTCCCCTCCATCCTCCACCTGGGTAACAGATCTCATTCTGCTGGAAGAAACCCCCACACAAGTAAAAAGCTTGATTCATTTCCACACTTCATGCTTCCTGCCTTCTCTCTTTCAATCACTAAACCCTCTATCAGGGAGGGCTGCTCTGCCCTGCTCCGAGTGAGCTGTCACGCAGGGCCACCTCCCAGCCGCTGCGGACCTCGGCTGCAATGGGATTGGGTCTGTTTTCAACCCAGCTCCTCCCATCTTAAGCACACTGAGATGAAGCTCTTCAGAAAAGCAACGCATCCAGTAGAGGATTAATCATGCCATGCTCTACTTACAATGTTTAATACCAGCAGCAAAGACAAGCTATTGATGGTGTGAAGCGTTAACCACAAAAGACATTTGAAGGATCTCAGTACGTACCTGGACCTGTGTCACATATTCAATTACAGACCAGTTTCTACTACGTCAAAGTTTGTTTAGAACAAATTTTACACCTCCTTAAAAGAGACCATAAAGGAACGCGTTCCTGTAAGAACAAGTGGGTTGAACCATTGCTGCTAAGTTTGATAAAGAAACACTATCCTTTTGCACCCACTCTTGAAGTTCTGCTCCCTGTCCTGCCCCCTCAGTCCACAATGCAGATAATCACGAGCCAACGCTCCACCTCCAGGGAACCCGGAGCTCCTGTGGGCTACACAGAGTCACCCAACACTTCCACTGCAGCGAATCACCTCCCACTCCTCTGGCTTAAGAAAAAACGCTGCCTTTTGACAGAGGTTTTGCATGATTGCTCGCTCTGGAGGCATCCTTTCCCTGAACCTCTCTTTAAAACAGCTTTACACGGTGTGGAAATTCTGAACAGAGCCTGTGCAGGAACGATGCTATTGGTTCCCAACGGCTCCAGCACCTGACAAACTGATGAGTAAAATCCCCAGTGACAAGGCAAACTCTTCCGTCTCCTGTGGATCCTACCACTGCCACGATTAAGGTCTGTTTTGATAGCGCTTAATGGTAAAACCCGTCCATACGTGATGTTGGTTTGTGTTAAGGAAAAAAGTTATTTACCCACTGTCCAGTGACACCAGGTCTGCAAGTGCAGCTCCCAGTGTCGCATTAATGATTTCACACATGCAAATATGCTTCCACATCGCCTTCATGTGTCTATCGCTGCCAAAATCTACTTGTACGTGTACGAGCACGCAGAGTTACTACTGAGCTGGAGCCAAGCACACAGCATACACCAGTCCCTGTGTTGAAACGGCAGCTTTTTACCCTTTGTGCTCTTTACTAGAGAAAGGGTAAAGAAAGGGGCCCCATACCTTAAGATCTTGCCAACTGCAGCGGCTTGACAAATTTTCCACAATCAATCTGTATTCTGTACGGGTAGGAGGACCATACTTATCTCTTCCGCTTCTTCTATAACCATATCCACCTTTAGGAGGTGACAAGCAGACAGCAGTACTTCAGCTAGGGAAGTGGAGCGCTCGCGCTGCATCCCCAACCACATCTGTCCTGCCCCGTACGTTCGCAAAGACATTAACGATTCACCCACCCGCAAGGCTAAATCTGACCCCCCCACCTTGTATAAAACGTTACAAAGATCCAAAGCATTAAAAAAATGTTACTACAAGCACATGAATAAAGCAAGGCACATGATTATCTTACGCTACAATTAACATGCAATTAAATTTAAAGTTATTTTTAAAGCGGTTTGAAAGAAGAAACCAAATTAAGCCAGTTTAACTAATGTTACTTACATTGCTTAAAGGCTTTCTGAATATCTGACATGAATAAAGCTTTTCAGGCACCTATTTCAGATTAATCTCATCTGTCTCTAACCCTTGGGTCCTCACCACCCAGGTCTAATGGGAAAAGGTTGCGGTCGTCACATGGCTTCCTTTTTTTTTTTTTGGTCGGCCAAGGGCCACAAAGGTCAAAGAGCCTCTCATGGAAAGGTAACCCAGGGTCAGCAAATGGAACGGGCAGTCATCTTAGCCTCAAAGGACTCTTTCAATTAAAACATTGAGGTCTTTGTTAAATCTATGTTCAACAGCACATTGCAAAGAAACCATTCAAATAGTTAAACGAAATGATAATAATAAAAATGGTACAAGAAACTGTGTTTATTCATTTAGCAATTATAATATTTAATACAACAAACAAGTTAATCAATACTCAGATCAACAGTTACATTTACAGTTACAGAACACTAGTCACAACTTTGTAGCATTTTCTTTTAAAATTACCTTTTAAAAAAAAATATGAGCAAAAAAATGTTTTATTTAAAATAAGCCACGGATACAAATGCATGTTAGTGCTTACTGCGTCCAGAACCGTAACTGCTGTCACGACGTGGGCCTCGGGCGTGCTCCACGATCACTCGCTCCCCACACAGATCTTTACCATTTAGCTCATAAACAGCATCATCCGCATCTCGCAGGTCATCAAACTCCACAAAGCCGTACCTGGGGAGAGGGAGAGACAATCAGTCATCGGGAAAGAACTGAACCCGAGGGACCTGTGCTTCAAACCAGCTCGCGTCCCACCGCAGGTTCCTGTGGAGCCCCAGGAACGTCCCTCTCTGCTGCTCTCCTCTGTGTGAACAGTGGTTGCAGCCTCCTGAAGGCCACCCTGGGGTTCAAAGCCATGAGCGCTGCCTCCACAAACCCACTCAGTATGGTGCCACGTGGCTTTACTCAAGAAGTTCACTCAAGAGCAGCGAGGCTGAAATGGCATTTGACAGCTATGCAGCATACATGTTCTGTGGATCAGGATGTCTCCTGACCTGTGAAGAGCCCTGCCTTCATTCCTGGAGCTGGTAGGAAGCCACCTCAATTCCTACCCCTCCAATGGAAATGTTCGTTCATCTCTGCAAACACAAGCGGTCTGTACACCCCGCATGAGGGGTCCAACAAGACAGAAAATATGACAGGAGGTCAGGAAAAGGGATTTTCCTTTAATCAGACTCACTTTACTCTTGACTGTGGATGGTACCAGTGGTTTGGGTACAAAAAGCCACGTGTTCATGCAACAGGACAGAAGTTCCACCTGCCCAGATACCTGCAGCTTTCCACGCTTCCTTTCTCATACTGCTGAGAAGGTGCTTTGTGCCCACCGTATTTCCAACACCCCAGTGCCTCAGAAGGCAGGGAGCAATGAGGAGCAAATTCCCTGGGCAAAGGAAGAATCCATCCACCCGCAGCCAAGAGGCCTTGCAAGGGCAGCAGAGGGTGCGGGTCCGGGGATGAGGAACCCGAAGTGCTGTGTTTGAAAACTGCCGCTGCATGAGCCTTGCCAGACAGATCGAGTGCAAGAGCAAGGATACAAACTGAAAAAAAAAAAAAAATAGATAATGCTTTACTTCCACATTCCAATGAACGTTGTGGCATCGGTTTCCTATCACTGACACCGAACACGGTGCAGGGACAAATGCCTGCAGGCCACTGCTTGCCTGAAAAGTTCGACCCAGCGTTTCCAGTTCAGGGGTGCCACAGGCACCAACTCTAACGCCAGGCTGCTGCGAGGGCCCAATCCCTGCGGCCAGAGCTCCCCAAAGAGCAAGCGCTGGGTTTTTACATCATTTCCTCCAGCTGGTGCTCAGGGACTTGCTCACAGTTGCAGAGCAAATTCACAGCAGCGCTGAAGCCAACCTGCCTGTTTCTAACCTGATTTAAAGCTCAGCCACGTGAAGCTGCCCCTTACCCCAGCGGGTCAGGAGAAGAGGACAAACCACCACAGAGCTGCTTGTCGGAGTGCAGAGCCTACCAGCTGCTGAAATCACTCCTCCTCCAGTTACCCACCAAGACCAGAGTCCCCCAGGCAACAGCTGAGGACGCTGTAGCCCCCACACAACCAGGAGCCCCTTTTTGGCCATGGCCTCTCCAACTCCGTAGCCAAACACGTAATCCTGAACTCAGGTCTTCACAAGCCACAGGAGGAAATTTTTGTGCGTGCTGGTGTTTTAAATAACCCCAGAGAACAAACCCCTGGCTCCCTCTTTCAGGGCACTTCATTTTTAAGCTTCTCACGACTTCCCCCAGGCACAGCGCTATCAGCATCGACAGCTTTGCTGTGTAATTGTACCTGTATTGACAAAATACTTCAGAATGACTAAAGCCACCACAAAGAAGGTGGCTGCTTTTGCATGCAAGTGCCGCAGCTTCATGGAAGAAACAAGCGTGATTGATTTCTAACAACTGAAACAATTGCAGCATTATAAAACCATTCAAATTGCAACTTTCTTCCCTTTGTTTCCAAAAATAGGGCAAGTGCTTCAAGGAGATCTCACCCTAAAAGCAATTACTCACAAGGTGAAGTGCCTGGCCTGCACCAGCACTTTCCAGACAGTAAATGCACAGACATTTGAAGCTGGATAATGGAGGAATCTCTCAATTTGATCAGTATGGAACTTTTTCTTCCCAGAAGTTGCTCTGGGGAGTGCTCGATCTCCCAGATCACCCACCAGGCAGAGCACAGCACTTCCGGCAGTGCCTCACTGCCCAGCACCACTGGGCTGGCACCAGTTCCACCACCCAGGGAAATTTGCTCCTGAGATGGTCCTACAGTGACAGGACTTGGTCTGGCTAAGCCGTGATGGAAAGTGTTAAGGCTTTTTCTTCCCTTGGCTCATTCCAGCAGGGAATGCTTATCACCTGCCCTGCGCTGCTCATGCTTTTCATCCTGGACTATGTAAAAGCCAAGCAGCCCTAGGATTAGATAGGACTCTGATGGAAGAGGAAAAAGCATAAGTTACAAGAAGAAACTTCCAATTCATTTTTTAAAGACAAACCTTGAGATTATTTGCATTTAAAGAATACTAAAAATCATACCCCACATCACTCCTGAATGTAACCATTCTGATCCACCTGTTAAATACGTACAGTACTGCAGCCTCCAATCCAAAACCACAAATCAAACCCCTTCAGAAGTGCAGTTTTTCACCACAGAAAGCCACAACTGCTGGCACAGCCTTAACTACAGCAATCTCACCCTGCTGGGATATGGCAGCAGGGCGAGTAAATCTTCTTTTAAACACCCACTATTACCACGTCGTATGTGGCATTAAACTACTTGCTAAAAGCGTCCATGCAATTCACATCGGCAAATGTGAAGCTACACATTGTCTGCTCATGTACTCAAAAGGAAAAAGCTGCAGGAGTAAGTCCTTATCCCCAGCAATTCCAATAGCCCGAACCTCCTAAAAGCTGGGGGTTTTAAACCCAAAGTGAAAGGAAAAGTGTGGTTTTTCTAAAATTGCTTAATACCCGAAATAAAAGGCAGACCCTCACCCTCCTCCTCCTCTCAGCTGCTCCCCACCTGCATCACTGGATCCTCCAGACTCTCTCCACATCTCTGCTGACACCAGCACCAGCACAAAGCCCTCTTCTATGGTGACAATTTTTCCCCACTGCTCATCTACAGCTGCTGCTGGAGACCAAAAGCACAAGTGGCACATGCCAAGAAGGACCTCGGAGCTGCTCTCCCTGCCCTTTGCCCACACAGGCCAGAAATGCGGGAGGTTTGAGCTGGATGTGGCTGCAGGGTGGATTCGGCAGCTGCTTCACAGGTTCCCAACCAGGAGAGACCTGCTCAACCCTCACCCCACTCTCCTCGCAACAAATCAAGGGATAGTTTGGCAGCTCTCTGCATTTCTTATCACACAGCTGCTTCATACAGACAGACATTTCACCTCCACTGTCCCTCCCGCGTCTCTGGAGGAGCAAGGTCGGGGCAAGCAGCTGCTGACACAAGCAGCTGCACAGGAGGAAAGGCATGAAAACTGATTCCTGGCTTCAGCTTCATTTGGAATAAAGAATGCAAAGTGTCCAGCCCTGAAAGTTAACTTGTAGATAGCTCGTGAGCCCCTCGGGCTGCTGGCCAAAGCCACATGCTCACCTGCGCCACAGGCTGCAGGGGAAGGGCAGAGACGGGGCAGCAGCTGCCTGTCCCCCTGCTCCGAGGAGGCTACAGCCAGGAGCAGGGCAGGATCGGGGAGAAGCATCTTCAGGCTGCTTGAAACAAAACACTTATTTAAAAGGAGTGGCCAGGGTTACAACCACAAAAAATACCAGAAGGTGAATGCTTAAGCTACTTAAATGTAAGATTTGGGTAGTGATTCTTTTAAGATTCTGCACTAATGACAAACATCGCTGAGAACCCCTCGTCTTCCAGCAGAACTGAACACCTTAAAACGAAAAGAAATCAAAATCTCACCTTATCCACCCTGATACTAGCAAAGGAAAAAAATTAATCCACAAACCCACTGGAATTAAAACCCAGTTCATTAGCAGGTCATGTGACCATCATCTAGGCATACTGGGCAGCATCAGGTTGTGACACCAGTCTGATTTCTTTAATATCAACCGCTCTAATTGAAGTTAATGGGCATTAAATATTTTGGCAGGGAGGGTACCAGGAAATCAAATCTCTTCCCTTTGGGCAACAGACAGATTTTGATCGTGGCTGGATGAAAGAATTAAAGGTTAAAGCTTTTAGCTTTGATCTGTGTTCCTCGATCCGATGGAGACGTTCCACCCCTCTGTCTCACAGATGTTTTACGAGGATGAAGCCGTGAATCCTCAGGAGCTGGTCAGGGCGATGCAGGGCAGGTAAATACTTGGGGAGAGCTATTTTTGAACCAAGCAAGGCTGCATATTGGTTTCCCCATCAACGAAAGCTCTCAGAGTTACTACAGTGAGCTTTGAGCCTGTTTTTAGGAGATAAAAAAGCAGCTCATTTAGTACATACACCGCTGCCATGTGTGGCTCCGGTTCTGAGCAGGAAAAAAGAACATGAAAACTACAAGCACACAGTTAGAGGCTGCAGCTTGGAGTGGAGAATCCTACAGGTACTGGAGTTTTATTTTCCCTGTCCTTCTTTCAAGTAAACGTTGCTTTAAGCCTTTGAATCGTGAGCTGAAATTACAGTTAGCAGCAAGACCCAGCCGAGCTTTCAGGACTCCATAGTATCACGTTGCGGTTTCACCCTCTTGCTCGAGCAGTTCAGGCTAATCTCCTGCCGCAGAGTGCCGATGAGCCCATGAATTTCCAGAGGAAACTGAAAGAATCTCTCACGTCAAACACCACGCGGTAATTTTTAATCGTTTGCTAAGCACTACTAAAAATAAGCTGTGGAGAAAGGATCAGAGGGCGAACAAAAGCCAACCAGAGCAGCTGGCAAAAGCGCAGTATGAGGCGATCCCGAGTACAGAGACACGAAATCGGAGCTTGAGGAAATTTTTTATCAAACTGGAGTTTATCTACAAACCAACAGCAGCCTGTAGAGAGAACTTTGGAATATAAAACTAAACCGAGTATTGTTAGTTCTAGAAATACAGCCTGAGGCTATCCAACCCCCATGATCTGCTCCAGAAGCAGCAGCAACAAGGTGAACAACACCTCCACCACTTTATCAGAAGTTTCTTGCCGTTATCTGCAACTTTTGAACTCTGTCTCCCGGCAGTGAAGGTACAGAAACGCCTCAAGCTCAGGAATAAGGCGTATGGCGACAGAGCGCCTGGATTTCGGATACAGGCAGGCAGCATCCTCCTGCCCTCAGTACCTCTTCCTGCTCATACTGAGGATGCCACAAGTTCGGGCTGCTCAAGCACAGCCCTAAATCAACTCCTGCACCCAGCCTCCCCGCAGCCCAGTTCCAAACCTCGCGCTGGGATCACGGGGCTGGGCCTCGGGAGGTATTTCTCAATAAAAGCAAGAAGACAAGTCCGTTAGCCACCTTCACCACCAAACTTGGCAGCTCCGCGTCTGCTAAGGAAAACATCTGTCTGTGAAACAGAAATATTTAATTTGGAGGCTTTAAATAGCAACAGGGAAACTGATCCCCCCCAAACACTTTCAAGGATATGCAGTGGGACTAGAAAAGCTCTTAAATATTTCAGCTACGGGCAATCTTCAACAGCACTTGCAGCTGTGCTGGGTAAAACACCAACATGTGTGTTTTAATAATGGATTTTATTCACCTTATAAACCTGTCATATGCCCACCTGCCAGGACAACCAGCATTAAAAGTTAATGATTTTTTTTTAATTATGTTTTTACTCTCAAGGACTAACTTTTACAAGAATTCCTCTTCTCCACTTCCAAAGAGAAATTAATAATTGACTTCCCTGGCTAACAACAATAAAATCCACATTCCACTCACCCTTCCTAAGCATGACTTTGAGCTGAGTTCTTGTAGAAGACCCCAACGCTCGGGAGGCTG
>NW_010405735.1:1397-1639 GCF_000710305.1 Buceros rhinoceros silvestris | reverse complement strand
CAGCGCAGCGGTGATCGCAGTGTCACGAGTGCTGGGCGGTGTGGGAGGCAGGTGGGCGGCTGAGGAGAGAGATCTCTCCCGTTCAGCTCTGATGTATGGGAGGGAGGCAGGCACCAGCTTGCATGGGGCTGAGCGAGGCTCCCGTGGGCACCCCAGCACTCTGTGGGACCCCGTGCCCACCTCAGCACCCCTGGGGTGGTATCAAGCTCCTTGTCCCCTGCGGGGCAGTGGCGACGAGCTGT
>NW_010405735.1:519-1161 GCF_000710305.1 Buceros rhinoceros silvestris | reverse complement strand
GTGAGGTGGAGGTGGGACCCGGTGTTGTGCCATTACAAACCCGCCTACAGCCCCCCAGGGCAGCACGAACCCTGCTTGCTGTGCCTGCAGCCGGCTGCTCGCAGCCCGTGTCCCCCTGTTTTCCATGGCAGGGAGACAAGAAGCTTTTGATGAGTCTATCAACGAGCTCCTCTTGAGCAGGAGAGCTGACCCGCTAGAGCTCATTAAATCACGTTAACGGTGCTGCCCAAATAGACATCAGAACTCCTCTCGTGCTGCCGGCCAACGCGCGCTGCCTGCTCAGAGCAAAGGTTTCTCGGTTTAATTGGACACTCCTACGTCTCTCCTGACACCACAACCTCTGCGAGGGTGGAGGCTGCACACGCCGCAGCCACTGGGCTCCTGCAGCTCCATCCAGAGCTCATTAAATCACGTTAACGGTGCTGCCCAAATAGACATCAGAACTCCTCTCGTGCTGCCGGCCAACGCGCGCTGCCTGCTCAGAGCAAAGGTTTCTCGGTTTAATTGGACACTCCTACGTCTCTCCTGACACCACAACCTCTGCGAGGGTGGAGGCTGCACACGCCGCAGCCACTGGGCTCCTGCAGCTCCATCCTGGGGCTGCGAAAGCCGGGGCGCGAGTCCCGCCGGTCGCCGCAGCCA
>NW_010405735.1:0-410 GCF_000710305.1 Buceros rhinoceros silvestris | reverse complement strand
CCGGCCCCGCCGGGGGCAGCAGCCAGGAGCTGCTGAGCTTGTGGATGGCGAGAGCCCAAGAGCATGGGGAGAGGAGGTGGCTCACCCAGACCACGATCCTTGCTGAGCCAGTTGAACCCAGGCTTGACAACCCTTCTCCTCTCCCTTCTGTCCTCTAGCCAGTGAGTAATGCAGAACGTCATAGGTCCATCTGCAGGAGATACTGAAAGACACGGACAGTCCATTGCCGTCTGTCCCGTTCCACGTCCCTGCTCTCGGGGATGGCTTCGAGGTGGGGTCAGCGCTTCACCATGTGGGCTGAGGCTGCAGCCAGCGCAGCTCCCGCTCACGGGGCTCTGTGACAGGACCCTGCACCCCCGTGGCAGCTGCAAGACTGGCAGAGAACTGGTGACAAAAATGAGTAAAACCAG
>NW_010405734.1:0-2311 GCF_000710305.1 Buceros rhinoceros silvestris | reverse complement strand
TGCCCTCCGGGGAAGGATGCAGCAGCCGCCGGGGCGGATTTGGGGTGTGTATCCCCGGCATGGGGTAAGGGGGGCCGTGAGCGGGTGCGGTAAGTGGGGATGGAGGCAGGCAGCGGGATGTCCCGTCCCGTCCCGTCCCGCAGAGCCCCGGCTGCAGCCGGCAGCAGGGGCAGGCTCGAAGGGGTCCGCGGGGAGCGGGGCGGCAGTGCAGACCTGCACCCTGACCTTGAGGTGCAAGCCTGCCGCTCTGCCGTGTAGGAGCCGTGCAGGTTTCCCTTGTGAGATGGGAGGAGTCTCGCTGCCTGGAAAAAGTTAACAGAGCCCAGAGACACGTCCCCGGCTCCACTTGCAAGATGCAGCTTCAACTTTTGCCGGTAGACAGATGTTTGTCAGGGGACACTTCAGCAGATGGGTTTATGCAGTGCTTTTTGTAACGTACGGGACTGCGTTTGGGGTGGTTTCTGGGACAGACCCTCCATCAGCAAGTACCAGTGGTGGTGACAAGTGGCCAAAGCTGTTTTTAGAAAGTCCTGCTTTCTGTTTTTGCCCTGTCCCTCCTGGCATACTCCTGATGCCCAAAGGGGTAAGTACCCAGCACAGCAGACACCTGCAGCGCAGTGGGGGATGAGGGTTGGGGGGTTGTGTCTGTATGACTGGATCTGCACGTGGAAGAGCTGCCAGGGAGCACTTTATGGGACTGATGATTGCATTTGGCCCAAAGCTGTCCAGTCCCATTGGCTACTGGATACAGATGGAAATTCAGGGTCCTGAGTCTGCAGGCCGGCTCTATCAGCCATCCGTCACTCTCTGGAGCTGCCAGCACCAAGAGCTTCATGGTGACTCAATGTCTGGAAAATCGCAGGGGCTGTGCCAGAGGGATGTGCTTAGGTTTCCATTTCTTCCCCATATCGCATTGTAGCGCTTGGGCCTTGGGGTGGGCTCGGATTTCAGCACCCAAAATGCTGAGCGCTCCCACAGTGCTAAATCAGCTCTTTTAAGAGAGGATCTAGGGGAGCAAAACAGGGCACCAAATCCCACAGTGGAGTGGTTTGTCTTGGCAGATGAGCAGGTGATGAGCAGGAGTGAGATTAACGGCCATGGGATCATGTGGGAGAAAGGCTGTTGGAGTGGTAGGGTGATAGATGAAGCACACATTGTACCAGCAGGAGCTGGGCTTGGGGACCAAAAGGCAGTGACAACGACCCGAAATCTTTATGGCTATATATATTATATGCACACGTGGCTAATGAAATAAGCTAATAGCGAGCTGATGCCTTGTGCTGGGCCGCATCCCTGCCTTGTGCTGGCTCCTTTGGTGGGAGCAATGAAATTATAGCAGTTACTGCCCTGGTTTCTTTTTGGGGGCAGAGATTTTTTTACGATCCCAATGTGCTGGCGTGTGGAAGTCTTTGTATTTTGCTTTCTCCACTGTCAGGCATGAAGCTGGGTAGTTTTACTGGATGCCTCTCCAAGAGCCGCTGGTCCACCGGTGCTGAGGAGTGGGCTGCTGAGCTCTGGATTACCTGATGGTCCATGGCTTTGGGGCCAGTCTGCCTTCTGCTCCCCCAGGGGCTGTAGGATATCTCCCAGGTGGACAAAGAGACATACTTGAAGGGAAAGCACCAGAGTTTCTCTCCCACTCTTTGTTATGAGTGGACAAGGAGAGCTCACTTTGTTTTAAAGTCTCCACAAATCTTTGTGGCTCAGACAAATTCAGGCGCTGTGATGTGCCTCTAGGCAGGGGAAAGTGAGAGCCCTTGGTCATGGTTTAGTCATGAGCTGGCAGCATCACAAGCAGTGTCCAGGGTTAAAGTTAAAAACCCAGCTTATTAAAACTTCGTCTTGTTAATTAGCACAGGGTGAAGAACAAAGAAGGTTGATATTGAAAGGGGGAATTTTCAGGGGTGTTAAATATTAAGTCATCTGCTGCCAGAATTGACACCCCCTGGCTATTTTGTCTTCATGGTCAGACACTGAATGAGGTGTCTAAATGGGTTTGGAGCATCACTTGACACTGACAGCTTTAAGGGACATAACTGGGCTATAAAGTGACGATTCCTACAATACAAGTGAAAGTATTTAAGGCTGGGCAGAGCTGATGCTGAAGCTTCAAATCTCCTCTCTGCTTTTGCAAATGGAGCGAAGTACTGTGAGTGTGTCTGCACTTTGCAGATGAGCTCTGTGTTCACGTGGCTCCCTCGGATTTGGGGTTTATCCTCTGGGTGCCCAGTGCTGTTTACTCCTGGCTTACGAACTAGCCGACAGCAGTGGGGCTGCTTATTTCTTTTTGCTCAAGGCGGCCTCATTACTC
>NW_010405733.1:8293-11802 GCF_000710305.1 Buceros rhinoceros silvestris | reverse complement strand
CGTAACCGAAATTACAGGGCGGGAAACAGGAGCACCTGCTCCTGGAGGCATTTCTGGGCTGCGCAGCTGACTTGGCAGGTCTGCTGGGACTTACTGGGCCACCATCTCCAGGAACTCAACTGTGAAGAAATGGTTGCAGATATTGCCCATGCTGTACATCAGGCCGCCCTCGGGGCTCTGCTGCTGCGCGGTCTCCAGGCTGATCTCACTGTACTCCACCACCTGGTAGAGCCCATCCACGCAGCACACCACCCCCACGGGCTCCGTGGGGTAGGCCTTCTCCACCACCTGCAGCCACAGGACACAGGGCTGGGACAAGGAGGAAGAGAACTCCGGCACGATCCCAACTCCCATGACAAACAACCCTCCAGCGCTGTCATGCGCTGGTCCTCTAGCGCCTCTGGAGCATGGGCAGAGCAGTGCTGGGGGTACGGAGCAGCCAGGAGCCACAGCTGGGTTTTTACAACTGGGTGTAAAACTCACTCCTCGACCTTTCAGCTGCACTGTTACTCAGAAGACAAACCAGCTGAAAGAAAAGGGCACAGCGTGGGGCACTTCCATGATCAAGGACCGGGACCTGGCATTAAATGAGACACATCTGCAGCTATGAGCCTTCAGCTCTCCGTTAAAGTAACGGAAATCTCTCCTCGGGCACCGGCTCTTCAGGGTGACAGAACGGGATCTCCCCATCCACCACAGCGGGACACGAGGACTTAAAGGTGCATTTCCAAAAGCCAGCCCCATCCAACACAGCTTCTAGACAGCCCAGGTAGCAAGGGCAGGGCACAAAGGGGAAGCAGATCCAGCTCGCAGCTTCCTGTGCCGTGACAGACCCTGCTCTAACTGAAGTTGATCTTCCACAATACCCTGGAAGAGCAGAGGACGACACCCCCGGGGAGGGATCCCGAATGCAACGCAGGCAGCTATCAGCTCCTCTACATCTGCTTGGAGCAGAGGTCTCAACGCCCTGGTCCACCTAAGCTCACCCCAGCCAGCAGCTTCCAAGGGCAATCAGAATGGAACTGCCCACGGGAAGGGGCCTGGCCTCACCTTCGCACCACAGTCGGCCCCTTTGGAGACGCAGAAGCCTATGAAGACAGGATCTGCCATTTTCACCAGGATATTGTCCACACAGTACACATGGACGTACTGGATCCCCCGCTGCTTCATGTCATCCAAGATCTTGTTATCCACCAGAGCCCGGTATAAGCCACCATTGCCATCTACAATGCAAGAGAAAAGAGAAAGCCCTGATTAACGAGTGACTTTGTGGGGTTTCTTTGTGGCCAACAGAGCAAAAGCTGAAAGTCCTGAAAAAACCTGCTTTGGCAGCAGGGCTGGGAGCACTCTCTAGCCGAGGGTCAGTGCTACCAGACTTTATTTCCAGCTCTGCCACGCAGGTCAGGTGAGCCTGTTCCCCTCCACACCCCGGCACCCTCAGGTACAGAGTGGGACTGTGGGACCAGGCTCACAGAAAAGCGTTACAAGACTCTATGAAGCCTTGAGAGATCCTCAGAGGGAGAAGATGTTATGCAGAGGGTGGGAAAAGCCTGTTACACTTCTCTTTCAAAAGCAAAAGCATATTTAAAACTCAGCTTGGAGGAAAAGACTAAAATAAATCTATTTTCTGTTTATCTTCCCCCGCAGCTCCCAATGCCTTTTGAAAGGCTTGAGCTGCAGCTGCACAAAAGGCACCTGCACGTGTGTCCATCATAGATTCCCCTTTCGCGGTTCCTCCTCTGACACCCCCTCAGCTCTGTGAGACCGCACCACCGCATCACTGCACCACGGCCCACCGAGCCACGTCCAGATTAGGAGCAGAATGCCACTAGGTGGGACACTGCGGTCATCTTGGTAAAGGGTTCACCTTCCTGCTGCTTTTCTACCCGTTTCCAGCTATCAGCCTTCAACAGGAGCCCAGCAGCTCCACCCCGGGAGGCAGCTCCGCAGGGGCCTCCCGCGCAGCCCTGCCAGCACATGCTGCTCCTAACCCTGCTGGTACGCCCTGGCTGGAATAAAAACCACGAGCTGTGAGTAAATCTCCAGCAAGAACTCAGCAGCCATCGCTACACTCCTGACTACCAGCTGAAAGATTCGAAAGAACCCTCCCACACCGATTAGGAGCGTTGGCGCTGACCTCACGTGCCCCGGCTGCTGATGGCCATTACCAGCCCGCATTACGTTGCTGCTCCGTGTCAGAGGAACAGTGCGTACCTGGAGCCATGGCGATCTTCCCCTTCTCCTCCAAAATGGCCTTTCCATCAAAGGTGACGGCAGGCAGCATCCTCTGCTCAAACATGACCACGTTGGATCTCTCCAGGTTGAAGTAGTCGTGTTCTACGAAGAACTCCTCAGTGGGCCCCAGCGTGAACTCGCTTGTCATGATGTACCTGGGCAGGAATGGGTGCTGAGCAATAAGCCAGAACAGCACAAGCCAAATCAAAACAACAAACGGGGAGAGACCCCAGAGTATTAAACAAGAGACACAGCAGCATCCTGCGGCGTGCAGCTGAGCCAGAGAGCTCTGCTCCAGAACTCGTCCCACAGGCAGGCTGCGCAGGGTCTGGTGCGTGGCCCTACCCACAGGCTCAGCCCCGGCCAGGACAGAATAGCCTTTCCCTATGTGTGAACAATGTCTGGATATCCAGAGGAGCAGGAGAACAAGGCAAGGACAGTACAACAGCCTTGCTCAGCCCAGATTTAAGTGTCTAAAGAAGCACTGCCCAGCACGAGGTGCTGAGAACAAACTGCACTCAGTCTGCCCGTGCCTCTCTGTGCGAGGCGAACAGCAGCGTTGCCAGACGTTGGCTGCCTGATTTGTTTTTTCATTCTCTTTCTATTCCCTGCTCTCCTTCCAGCTCCACAGTGCTGCTGCCTCTCCCTCCACTATCTTCTTTCTTCAGCAGTGGCTCAGTGCCACTTTCATCATCTGCCTGCCAAGCACTTCAACATCTACTGGCACAGGTCCTCTGCCAGCGTGCCGGGGAACCATCCCTTGCACAGCAGAGCCTGGACCTCACATCCCCCCAATTCCCATCTCTGCAGCACAGCACAGCCTGGCCCCAGGGGTACTTGTGGCAGCCAACTGCCTCCTCAGCCTGGGAACAGGAACCCTAAACACTATCAGCAGATGCTGCACCCTGCAAATCACCCACCCTGGCTCCCAGCAGCACCAGGGATGGTGGCTTCAGAGGGAAATGATAGAATCACCTTCCACCTCCAACGTGTAAAACAAAGTGCTGCCCTGAGGACCTCAGACTGCTGATCCTTCACCCTTCCCAAACGCTGGCTCAGACCAGACAGTGATTTCAAAAGGTGTCTCTTCGTGGTCTATCGAAGAACACCCAGCAGAAACACTCGCAGGACTGTGCTGCAGCGCCTGCCTCTCCCCCACCACATCCTGCAGGGCCTAGCACAGAGCTAGGCTCTTCTGAAAGCTTTGGGGAGCCAGGAGCAGCTGGGAAAGACTGCAACCAGCTGTAAACACCGACAGCAGCGGGAGGTGGCCT
>NW_010405733.1:6801-8113 GCF_000710305.1 Buceros rhinoceros silvestris | reverse complement strand
TCTTTTGCTGTGGCAGAAATTGCAGGAGGGTCTCGGAAGGTGAAGTCTAGGAGATCTCTCCCTCCACGCAGGAACCTGAGGAAGCACAGCACAAACGGACGAAACCTCTTGCAAAGCCTCTGAAACAGGCACTGAGAAGTGCTGGTTGTAGTGCTGACAGGGACTGTGCTGGAAGAGACAGCTCGGTACAGCAGCGAGAGCAGCGGTCAGTGATCCAAGGGCAGTGCTCAGCCCCTCAGGTCTACAGACACGGACCTGCCACTTCCCAGCCCTGTGCGCCCTCCTCCGGCTGCTGGAATCACAAATCCTGCAGACACAGCCTCTGCCCAGACACGGCTCTGGACAGCACCCAGCGAAGGGCTTCCAGAAGACACAAGGCAGCCACGGCTGCACCACTGAGACCCCGGCACAGCAGGCCGGGGGCTGCAGGTCACCTACCAGGGGATGGCACACTTGCGGTGGTATCTCTGCTCAGCGAGCTGCTCCACTTTGCGTATCCTTTCTGCTTGGATCTGATACAGGGTCTTGCCGCTGGGCAGTCCCACGTCGTACATGCCCTTGGGGTAGCTTACTCCCAGGCGCGTCCCTTGTCCTCCGGCCAGAAGCAGCACTGCCACCTTGTTCTGCGAGATCTGCTGCAAGCCTGAAGAGGAGAAAGAACCCCAAGGGAACATGAGAACCACAGAAGCAAACACCACCCTGTGCTCTTCTCCAGAGCCTTTCTGCTGAGCTTTGGCACCCAGAAGCCAGAAGCTGCCAGTTCAATGCCCGCTGCTGGCACCCCAGAGAGAACTCCACTGCACCCAACATGGAAACACTTGCTACTCCGCTTTGATGTGGCCGTTGCCTCACCCGAGGCAGGGGACAGTGTAACAGCAGGGAACAGCTGTGAATCACAGCTTGGGAGGGTCAAGGTGGACATTAGGGTAAAGGCTTGACTGGAAAGGTGGTGCAGCACCAGAACAGATACCCAGAGAGGTATGAACATCCTTCCCCTGAGGTGTTCAAGGCTTCCTCCGATAAAGCCATGGCTGACCTGACCGGGGCTGGCTACGGCCCTGTTCCGAACAGGGGCCAGGCTAGAGACCTCCAGAGCTCCCTCATCACCAACGTTTCTACACCCCAAAGCAGCGAAGTCTCGTCATTGTCAGTAAGATGCGGGCACTTCTGGAATCTGCCTTGATCAACTGTCTGTGCTCGGGCTCCAGCTCCTGGCAGGCTCCAGCCAGACCTGTCACACAGCCCAGCCTGCAGAAGCCACGACTCCCACAACTGAATTAAAACCAGTGCCACCTTTCCTGACAAACCAGCA
>NW_010405733.1:6230-6777 GCF_000710305.1 Buceros rhinoceros silvestris | reverse complement strand
GAGACCTGCCACACAGCCCAGCCTGCAAAAGCCACGACTCCCACAACTGAATTAAAACCAGTGCCACCTTTCCTGACAAACCAGCAAAGTCCAGAACTCAGGGAAGAACCAGAGCACATAATCAACACCCAGCTCACCCCCAGCCTTCACTCCCTGCCTTCTCCCAAGCCACATCACGTAACGACTGACAACCATGAGATGACTTTTCCTTCGGGAACACTTTGTGTTCCTCCAGGAACACACAGTGCTCGGGTCTGCCCGGGTGAAAAGCCACAGCTCTGCTGCTGTACAGGCGCTATCAGAGCCTTTAGCAAGATGTTTGCTGCACACCGCTGGGCCCCAGCCTTCACTCCCTGCCTTCTCCCAAGCCACATCACGTAACGACTGACAACCATGAGATGACTTTTCCTTCGGGAACACTTTGTGTTCCTCCAGGAACACACAGTGCTCGGGTCTGCCCGGGTGAAAAGCCACAGCTCTGCTGCTGTACAGGCGCTATCAGAGCCTTTAGCAAGATGTTTGCTGCACACCGCTGGGCTGCTGTGGC
>NW_010405733.1:5635-6060 GCF_000710305.1 Buceros rhinoceros silvestris | reverse complement strand
CACCGCTGGTTTCACCAGGCCTCTGAGGAGACGAAAACCAGCCAATCTCCACCACATCCGGACTAAAACCTTCCTGCCTTGGAGTGCAAGACACAGAGACCAAAGAAACTGAAACAGAAGAAAAACAGGAATTTTGTTATGCTTATCTCTAAATAGTTGGCTGTTTAAAAGAGCAATGGAGGGAAAACACCGATTGCTGCTCTAACAACCTGGCTTGGTTTTAATTCTGTCCCAAAATCCTGCTTTCAGCCGTAACACCAGACATGAGCCATCCAAGACACTGCAGTAATCCCAATGCCCTCCCCACGCCTATAAGCTTCACAAGTAACACAACTCTTCATGACGAGGCAGCTGCCGGAAGGAATGCTCTGCTCCGGGGCAGAGCCAGCTGTTGAGTTCACGGGAGCAGAGGGGTGCTGGCTGGA
>NW_010405733.1:2530-5478 GCF_000710305.1 Buceros rhinoceros silvestris | reverse complement strand
AGCCCTGCAGACCACCGGCCCGCTGCAGCGGCATCAGCGGAGCTCTGCAGAGGGAATCCTGTGCTGGAGGGGGAAGTCTTGGGAGGTCCTCAGAGGGAGGAGGAAGCTTGAATGGGCTTAAACTTAAAATGTCAAAAGCACAGATGACAGCACTGCGTGGTGCAACTAAAAGCAGCATCATTTTATGTAATGAACCACTAGCGATTAACAGCTCCTTTGTGTCTTTACTGACCTTCCCATCGCAAAAGCCTCAAAGCGCAGAGCAGGCAGTCTCAGAGCAGTTACACACTGTTGCTGCTTCGGTTTGCTGTGGTGTTCTCGGCCAACTCTCTGCCAGCACACAGCACCGTGGTGGGAGAAGGGATGGAGCCCGGCGAAGGGCCTCAGGAGCGCCCTGGCTCAGGGGGTGGCTGTCCCCACACCGGGGCCTGGGGCAGAGCAGCAAACTCGGGCAGGAGGGGAGCGTGCGGGCGACACCTGCCCTTTGCACACCCACCTGGCTTGCTGCAGCCACATAGCCCTGGGGAAAACTTTTCCTAACCAGGGGTGCTCAGCTCCCTGCCGGCCCTTGAGTCCACACCCACGCCAGAACCAGCCCCACCATTGCCTCTGCTTGTGCCTGTGCCTTGCAGCAACAGCCACAGGATGGAGCGGGGAGGAATTACAGGCCAGTGGAAGGTCAGCAGTGATGAAAAATCACCAATGGGGAGAGGAAGGGAAAGCGACTGCGGTTCAAACCTAAAGCCAATCTCTTCAGTTCAGGTCACTCTGTTCTGGCAGCCACCCCCTGTCCTGGGGCAGGGAGAGGACAGTCACGGCTCTGGCTGAAGCAGTGAGCATTACCAGGAGCAAGGACGTGGGTGCACAGATCTTGCCCGTTCCCTTCCGCTGCTTTATCCCAGGAGCAGGAGTAACGTCTGTCGCGGTCCTGCTGTGCTCAGCCAGTGCGGGGAGCTGATTCACTGCTCTGCAAGGAACTGTGTCTCCTCCACCAATCTAACACTGAGCAAGCTTAACCTTGGCCTCTCCGCAGCACCAGTAAGTAACAATAAGCCTCTCATAAAGCAAGATAAACAGCAGAGAAAAGCCCTTGGCCACGAACCCTGGTGCGAGCATACTTCTGTCACTCCTGAGGCCAGGGCGGACACACGATGAGTCACTCTCCTGTGATCCCCAAGCACATTTAAACCCTCCACAGACTGACACAGGCCTGGAGCCCTGGCAATGGGAAGGGCTCTGAATGTCACCACGCCACAGCTGCCCAGGGCTGAACGAGCACCACCTGAGAGCAGCACGAGACCAGCAAGCCCAGTGAGAACATCCTACTGGGCAGAGGAGCTAAGACAGTGAGATATATACAGAGCTCTGTATCACCACCCAGAGGGCTCCAGCTACTTGCTCCTCAGGGTGCAAACAAATACATGGTTCGTTCACAGCTGCACCCGTTGTGGCACACCAGCGCCCCACAGCACCAGCTAGGAGGGTCAGAAGGGCAGAACTGCGAAAGGAACACACAACCTTCCTCTGACATCGAGAAGACGAGCAGTCCCCTGAGAAAGCAAACCTGAAGCACTCCAAAGATCTGAACAGCTCTGGGCTGAGGCACATGGTTAGTAAAAGCAGAGCACCCAGGCACATCCCAGCCCGGACACTTCAGGCGGGGACACCAGCCACCACCACCGCCTGCTTCCATCAACCGCCTCCCTTGACACAGGACCTCCCCGTGCCCCGACGCCGAGCTCTCGGCAGTGCTCACCCAGACCCACATCCCGCTGCAGGGATGGCGTGGGGAGCGCGGCTCCGTATGGCCTCGCCTAAGTGAGCCAGGCAGCACTGTGCCAGGCTCCTTCCTCCAAACCCGACCCAAAATGTCCCAGTGGAAAAAGGAAAATCAATCGAGGGAAGAATTTATGGAGGTAAAAATAAAAAAATGCAAGGCAATTCCCCTGGGAGACACTTGCAAACTTCTGTTTCAAATGGGCGATAAACGTACTTGTAAAACTCTAAATAATCTAGAACCGAAACTGCTCGAGCTAAGGGATTTCCCACTGATTTCAAGCAAAGCCGTCCGAGGTCTGAGCTCAGCAGCTGCTGATCCCAGGTGCTGCAGCACAGGGGGTGCTGCTGTGGAGTAAACCTGAGGTTCACTCTCCAGGGGACGGTGCCAGGTGCTCGCACCTCTCCATCCCTGCCCCAGCACCACCGGGCTCGCACCCACAGCACGCTCAGGTCCTGGTGCGACACCCCACACCCCACTGATGTCCAGTGACTGTGCCCATCGCTCACACGAAGCTCTGGAGCAGCCTGCGAGGTCCCAGTTTGCCAGGCAGCACCCAGCACCCACGGCTGTGATCTGCGGCCATGACTGGAGGGTGCCAGAGCTGGCGTCACCTGCTGAAACGGGGATGTCCCAGAGGAGATGGCAGCTCTCGGAAGTTTTCCACGCAGCGAGGAGAGGATGGGACCTGCCCAAGGGTGATGTGGCATCTTACATCCACCTCCCGGGGGGCTTCTCACTGCAGGGACCAAAACCTTGACCTGAGCAGGATGAACCCAAGTCCAGAGTGATACCACTGATGCCACCAGCGGTGTCATCCTCTTCCCAAACTCCCACAGACTGATGAGGCCTGGGAGGGACTGACTGCAGCACCCCCAATCAACCCAGCAAGGGCTGGTCCTTCCCGTCGTTCGTGGCATTCCCAGTATTGACAGTGCAACCCTACAACTACTGGAGGGTTCTTGCAAGCTCCTGATCTTTTAAGTTGCCAAGAAAACAAATATCTCCAAACCCCCGAGTAAACGGTTCTGCTCTGCCTCCCACCCATAAAACCACCAACGGTCATGACTAAACCTCATAACAACAGACCCATCTTGCTGCAACTCCTGCAGTAAATGGAAATATTGATCCCTCCTCATTTCCCACAGCACATGAAATAGGAACCAAACAA
>NW_010405733.1:1770-2294 GCF_000710305.1 Buceros rhinoceros silvestris | reverse complement strand
CAGCCTGATTGCAACAGCAGCCATCAAGAGAACGGAGTGAAAACCCCAAACCCTTCCTTCTGCCGGGCAGTCGGATAACCGGGACGGCTCATCGGCCCCTCGGGTGACAGGGGAGCTGCGGTACAGCCCACACCCCAGGCTGGGAGTGATTAATAAACTGAAATGAATGAAAAAGCATCTGAGCTTGATTTATACCATCACCCCTGAGGCTGCCTAGAAAATGAGATCACTTCACATTTGTGTTCAAGGTCGAAAAGCAAATCTCACCAGGGTAAGTTTTATCCTCTCAGAGACAGTAACAGCCTCGGGGAACGTCGAGCAGTGGGTCGGGACTGGCCTCTCCGCTCTCACCCAGCTCAAAGCCAGAGCAGCTCGCTGGAAACAAGAGCTTCTTGGAGCCCGCATCCCCGCAGGAAGCCACAGTCCCCACAAAGCCTGTGCCGACAATGCTGGCAGCGCTGAGAAATGCCATGCCAGGGCATGGGGACATCCCAGGGACGATGACACGGCCACGTCTGCAGAGA
>NW_010405733.1:766-1612 GCF_000710305.1 Buceros rhinoceros silvestris | reverse complement strand
CACAAAGTCTCACTCCCCGTTGCCCTTCTCCAGGAGATAAAACCAAGGGCTGGCTTCCACCTCCAGCATTAACCCAGATCATAAGAACAAACCTCAGGGAACGAGAGGAACCACATCCCCCTCTCCTGGTGGCAATGGAGCAGCGCTACCCGCAGGGCTGGTGCGGCTCAGAACCATGCCGGCTCTCCAGGAGATAAAACCAAGGGCTGGCTTCCACCTCCAGCATTAACCCAGATCATAAGAACAAACCTCAGGGAACGAGAGGAACCACATCCCCCTCTCCTGGTGGCAATGGAGCAGCGCTACCCGCAGGGCTGGTGCGGCTCAGAACCATCCGGGCTTGGGCCAGGTGACGGTGCCGGGGGTCCCAAACACACCAGATCTTCTGACTCCTGTGAGCACCTAGTGAGGCCAGCCCTGCAGTTTGCCTTCCCTCCCCTTCCCTGCCACAGACCCACCGGCTCCTCGCTGCCTGCTGGGGTGGAGGAAGAAGGACCCAGTTTGGTAAAATCATTAATTGAACCACTCAGCCCTGACCTGAGCCCATCTCCCTTTGGGATTCACAGCTCCCTCCCACCTCGCTGCAACACCCTCACGCAAGAGGCAGCAACCACCATCTGAGCAGGTCCCCTACCAGACCCCACCAGTGAAGTCTGGGTGGCCGCAGTGGTGCCGACCCCCTCCTCTGCTGGGCTGGCAACGGCGGCACTGGGAGTTCGGCTGGTGGAAACACTGGCTGGAGGAAGCAGACGTGGTGCCTGGTCACCAGAGTTTCCTCCCGCTCCCTCCATCGCTGCTCAGCCCCGTCAGCGGGGCCTGACGTGGCAGAAAAGCTTCTCTGCCCTG
>NW_010405733.1:0-582 GCF_000710305.1 Buceros rhinoceros silvestris | reverse complement strand
TTTGGAAACTTTTCCTCCCCTGCCCACACTTCCCCACCTCTGCTGGCAGGTTTAGGTCCAGCCTGCACAGCTGCTTGCCACAACTGAGGCAAGTGTTTCTCTGACCACGGCTGGTTTTTCCTGGCTTCTTTTTTTTTAGATGATTGTTTTTTAACTTTATAAAGGGGGAGAGACACATCCAAGCCTCCAAAAATAAAGAAAACAGTGAGCACTTAGGACAAAGCACAGGATGTCTCAGACACACCTGCTGTGGGTGAGCACAGCACCCCACATCCAGCCACCGCCTGCCCCATCACCCCCATCTTTCACACGCCCACGAGGGGACGAGGGAAAGCCACCAGGCTCCAAACAACAAGGACACTGGGCTTTCCTGGGTGTCTTCCACACCACCCATCCGCTCTGCTCCCAGATCCCACCACTGAGCACAGCCCAGACGGTGCCCCGCGCCGGCACACACCCTGCCTTCCCATTCACAGCTGGGCTGGGAGACCCACCTGTGTGCCCCGCTGCAGCTCCCCGCTCCAGCAGCAGCGCAGCCCCTCTGCTCCACCCTCCACAGGGACTTCACCTCCACGGCACAGC
>NW_010405732.1:1862-2906 GCF_000710305.1 Buceros rhinoceros silvestris | reverse complement strand
CCAGCCGGCTCCAGCGCACGAGTGGCCGTGGTTCGCCCCGGCCAAGGCACTCCACGCTGAGGGACTTGCCCTCCTTCACAGTCACAGGGCCTGGTGGCATCACTGACACCGTAGGGGCACCTGGAGAAGAAGGAGGACATGGGGACACCACCGCTAAGGATGCTGGCATGGCCACAGGGACACCATCACGCTGGGGGCATCTGGAGCACATGGAGAGCGTGGGGATGGGGACATCACAACCCCGGGGACACCTGGAGGTCACCACCACTGTAGGAGCACCTGAAGTGTGGCGAGGACATGGCAAGAGGGACACCATCACCCTGGGGGCATCTGGACTATCAGCGTGGGGATGGGGACACCATCACCCCAGGGGTATCTGGAGCATGTGGAGGACATCAACACGGGGACGGGGGTGGGGAAACCACCGCTCCAGGAGCACCTGAAGCATGGAGAGGACATGGGGGTGGGGACACCACTACACCGAGGGTACCTAGGGCACATGGGGGATGTCAACATGGGGACAGGGATGGGGACACCACCACCCCAGGGGCGCCTGGAGCACATGGGAGACACCAGCATCGGGATGGCGATGGGGACACCACTACCCCCCAGGGGTATTTTGGAGCACACAGGGACAGGGACAGGGCCACCCTGGCCACCTCGCACCTTGCACCAGGAGGTTGACGACGCTGCTGGCGACGCCAAAGCGGTTGGAGGCCACGCAGTCGGGGTGATGGAGATGCCGGAGCCGTTGGTGCTGATCTTCACGTTGTCTGGGCAAGGAGGAGCTGTCAACACCAGGATGACCCTGGGGACAGCACCAGGGCCACCCTGGGGACGTCGTGGACGCGGCACTTGAAGGTGGCATCCTCGCCCGGTGCCACCGTCATGCTGTGCGGGTCGATGGAGATGATGGGGCTCTGCAGACCTGCAGGGACAGGGCGACGGGGAAGCCACGAGGTCACCCATGTCCCCCATGTGTCCCCCACGTCCTCCCTCACCCCGTGGCCACACTCACGGTAGCTGGAACTGTCACGAGAGGCG
>NW_010405732.1:1309-1561 GCF_000710305.1 Buceros rhinoceros silvestris | reverse complement strand
TGTGACAGCCGCAGGCGGGACCCTGAAACCTGGGGACACGATGGCAGGGTGTGGTGGCATCAACCGGCCATCCATGGCCACCATCCACCACCCCACACCGGTGCCCCCACCTACCTGGTGCTTGGCCGGGAGGGACCCACCGCGCTTGTACCAGGTGATGGTGGCCTGTCCCTGGCCGGCCATCACGCAGTCCAGGTCCAGGGTCTGTCCCTCGGTGACGGAGGACGCCGAGGGCTCGATGCGGATGGGCGG
>NW_010405732.1:584-951 GCF_000710305.1 Buceros rhinoceros silvestris | reverse complement strand
GGATGCGCAGGCGGGTGCCCGACACCTTGGAGAGGACAATTTGGGGACAAGTCAGCATCGGAGAGCAGGGGATGGGACAAATTCAGGGTGACCCTGCCCCACCCCTTACCTGGTGGCCGGCGGGCAGGGAGCCACCACGCTTGTACCACGTGACGGTGACGGGGCCGGATCCTGCCACCACGCAGTTGAGGTCCAGGGTCTGTCCCTCAGCGATGGCCGAGGACGAGGACTCGATGCGGAGGGGCTGGTTGACGCCAGAGGCTGAGGGGGGAGGACAGGGAAAGGGGACGTTTGTCACCAAGGTGGCACCTGCCTGTCCCCAAGCGCCACTGTCTTGCTCGCACTCACGATAATAGCTGCTGGCGCT
>NW_010405732.1:0-398 GCF_000710305.1 Buceros rhinoceros silvestris | reverse complement strand
TCACCCGGCACACGTACTCCCCCGAATCGGCCACCGCCACCTGGGACAGGCGCAGGCGGGTCCCCGACACCTGCGGAGGTGACAAGTTGGGGACACGTCAGTGCCTGCCGTGGGGCTGTGCCCTGTGGGGTGATGCCACCTCCCTGGCGTCCCACCTGGCTGTTGGGGGGCAGAGCTCCTCCGCGTCGGTACCAGGTGACCTGGGGGTGGCCCTGTCCTGCCACCATGCAGTTGAGGTCCAGGGTCTGCCCCTTGGTGACGGCGGCAGACGAGGTCTCGATCCGCACCGGCGGTGTGACGCCGACGGCTGGGGGTGGCAATGGGGTCAGCGGGGGCAGTCACCACGCCCCCATTGCGTCCCCGTGTCACCTCCCACCCATCCTTGGTACCGTAAGAGG
>NW_010405731.1:11117-30047 GCF_000710305.1 Buceros rhinoceros silvestris | reverse complement strand
CCCCCCTTTATTGCCTACTTTACCTATCAGGAGGCAAGAGTGGATGTGTCAGATGGTGTTTGCCAAGCAAAAGATAGGGATGATATTTCTTTTGCTTTCCATTCCCCAGTCTCTCATATTTATTGTTTATTAAGAAAATACACTAGTCAGCTGCCATCGTCCCACCACAAACAGATATATTCCCCAGAAAAAGACTGTGGTTGCTGAAATTCAGCATCTTTTACTACTCTAGATCAAAGGCAATCAGTTTCTATTGTATATGTTGGCTCCAAAATAAAGACTTCCAAAAGCTGTAAAAATAACAAGCAAAAAGCCCCAAACAAATGAACAGAAAACCCTTGAGCAAACAAATGTAATAACATTCAACTTTTTAGGAGAAGCAGTTTCTGAATCCAGTACTCTGGTGTTACAGGGAATTTGAATAACTGTGTTAATATGTATGCTTTTTGGCAGTACCGCTACCCATGAATATGACAACTGTCAGAGCCTGGAAAGTCACTCACTCACTACTGTCACAAATCTGCCTAAAAACAAAGCCACCATATGTTTATGCAAAGAGATGAGTTACTCTCTTGGCTCAAGTGCACAAAGATGAAATATAGAGCATTCATCAAACAACTATAACATAATGCTTGGCTCTTTCTCTTCTTCCTCTATTAAATTAACTTTTTTATTTCAAAGATTAACATTTTCATCCATTTTGTAGCATGTCATAAAATATGGAGCACTGCATACTTCTAGGGAAACAAAGATCACAGGTCATGGCACACAACAGTTATTCAAAAGACAACAAGGAAATCCAGATAGTGCACGATTTGGAGCACTCTGCGGAATTCACTTCTGCAAACACAATGCCTGAGCTCCCTTTTACAGGGAATTTAGGTGCCTACTGACTTTTCATTTAAACAAACGTTTGAGCCACTTCAACTCAGCAACTCAAGCTTACCAAAAGGAAGCACAAAACTAATGCAGTTGGAGAAAAACATAATCTGATTTTTATTATTATTTATGAAAAATTATTTTCTATTACTTTCTCTGCTTTAATGATCATTAAAACGTATATATGTTCAGAGCAGGTTTGCCTTGCTTTGTTGCAGCTACTTGTTTCCATAAATTCACAGAAACTAACACAATAATAATTCGCTGTCCAAAATGATTTATGATCTCACTCCATTTATGCAAATGTCTAACTTTCAAATGTGAATCAAACTACTGTGGTAATGTGTCAAACAACTTGCGAGGTACTTAACAGCTGACTACACCTGTTTCCACTTTATGAATGCTTTCAAGTTGGGGCTGCTTTGATTCAAAGCAATATATTTAGTTCAGAACATTACTATTCAATACGAAAATTAAAATTGCCTTCTCCTGGGTATAACAATGTGATGAGGTCTAACAGCACACAGATCTATTAAAATGCTAAGGCTCAGCTGTCTCGGACTTACTGGGTGGTTCTTGTCAGAGTAAGCAAAAGCCCTGCAGTTTGCACAGAGCACACAGCTTTTCCAGAAGCACCCTCCTGCATATGTGGAAAATGAGCACCAGACTAAGACATACCTATGAGTCTGATTCATCAGATAACTAGCAATTAGCTTGAAACTTTGTAGCATTAAAATGGGAGTGAAGACTAAGTCCCAATTCGCACTCTATCTCTAGCTGAATTTCATTATTTTGATAATTGAGGCTAATGCACGGCACATATATATAGTAATAATAAATTATTGCTACCTGAGAGAGGGAAGGAAGTGGAAGCAGAGAGCAGGCTATACAGATCACTACCTTGGCCTTGGCTACTGCTGCATCCCTCCTCTCAATAAATTGGTGTGGGACTTCAAGGGCACACAGTCATGACTCTCTAGGTAGCCACTCACATGACAGTCCCTGGAGTGCTTCTCTTGTGTGTGGAGAAGGACCATGACCCCCAAGGAAAACACCATTCAGGTAAGCACCTGCTGCCTTGGCTAACATCAAAAGTTACTGCTGTAAAGGCTAGAGCTTGAAAAATGAGCATGAAAACATCCACAACTGTATATACTTGGAAGAGGAAACTCGAGGTAAATTGCATTGCACACATAATCTTAGGAGTGTATTTAATTATGAGAAATACATAGAGGGGATTTAGCACCGACTGTGACATATTCCTTATGCTGGTGTGCTTTCAGCTCTTCAAGGTCCTGTGTACCTCCCCATTTTACATGCATTCAGGGACAGATTTTCAAAGCTGATTATTTGGTCATGCTAAATCCCAAAGATGTCAGCAGAGCAGATGGGACACAAAATACACGAGGATGTAAAATGTCTGCTAATTATCAAGTCATGGCAACTGATGTGTCACCCATCACCTTGGTGAAAATCGCTGCTCTGTCCAATGGCAGTTATTTGAAATCTACCCTTTCTTGGAATGCAAAAACAAAAATAAGGCTTTTTGAAAATAGTATGTTTTCGGCATTCATGCTCTAGGGCCATTAGACAAATGCAGTCCAAAGGCTTGGATAGTAGAAGGCAAGACAATAAATATCAACATTTGCTGGGACACCACATAATCTAGTGTTTAATCCTCATTTATTATTTTGAAAAACTTCACTGGCCAGCGCTGAAGTCAGTTGGGTCACTTATGGAAGCTACATCAATTAGGCTGGGCTAAATGAATATATTTCTGCTGCAGAACAATCAGAAATCTGTAACTGAATTCTATACATAAACCTTTTCAGTGAGACAATATCTTCCTTGAGGCAGGTTAGGCACAAGATCCTCAAAGAGGATAATCAGATGTGAGAAAAAAACCCCACTAAATAATATACAAAAAATGGATAAATACTCCCTTTTGATTCATATTTAATAATTTCAAGTTTTCCTGGATTACTAGACTGTTGCTTCTTGTTTGATAACAACTGGGTTTTTGCTGGTCTAAAACTGGTACCCTGCCTTTGGTGGAAAACCTTACTCTATTACAGTACACCAGCTAATAAACAAACAAAAAAGATAAAACTGTGTTGGGCCACTCTACTTCCCACCAAAGTTTAAAATTATTAATTTAATTTTTTTTCCCTGTTGTGCTTGGTCTACAAAGTTACTGAGCATTTAGTCATTAAGCTTCAGTATCTTCTCCCCTGTGGGAATCTGGAGACATTATCCATTTTTCGTTCATCTGCCACTTGGGTTCAGACTCATTCACTGAACAGCCACTAGACAGTTCAAGACTCCTGTACTTACCCCAAGCAGTTTACAATATTGAGCACAACAGCTACAACACAGGCCAAAGCATCAGATCTCCCACGGAACAGACAAGGCAGGAAACGTAGCTCAGAATAACCAGTCTCCTCAGCCTGGCTAGCAAACTCTCCTGAACAGCTGAGCCCAGACTTTATATAAGAAAGGGGAGTGACAAATCCAAACATCTGACTCAACTAGTTCTAGCAGGCCAGATGTATGTATTTTTTCCAAACATATTTCTTTAAGACTGCCTCGGGGGGTCAAGTGTTTCCAAGAGAAACATTCAAACTAAAGCAAAGGGTTTCCACATAAGCATAGTCGTTGAGAAGATGCACTTATTTTTCATAGTAATTTGGAATTTTGTCCTGTGCCTTGTCAGCCCCATCAGTCTGAATGACCTCATTCCTCTCACTTGCTCTTGGGTGAAATGCTCCCTCGTTACCGAAGGTCTCCATTTTCTGTCCTTCAGGCTCTTAAAAAATCAGTGGAAGTTGATCCCTCTGTAATTCCACCCTTCTGAACGGAGGGCGTACTGTTTCATATAGCAGTTTCTGCTCACAGTCTGTAAACTTATCATTGAATTAGAAGTTGTTCTCCTTCCCCTGTTCTCCCATGGGACACACAGACTTGGTCTAGGTACTCCAAAAGGCATGCATTTCACCACTGCTTATTCATTGCAAAGGTGGATTTTTTTACTGCTGTAAGGAGACTCCTTTCAAAGCATGTCCTTTGTTTCCAGTCCTGCTCCAGACAACTGAGAAAAGCACTTGTGAGGATATAGTGCTGACTGTATGATTGTAATCCAGAAGTGGGTTTTCTAGGTGTCACGGTTATATAAGGAGATAGTGTGCCTACCAGTCTGATATGTGAAGAAGAGCTTCATCTCTCTCCTACTGTAGTGAAAGAAGTATAGTAGAACAGGTTCAACTGATGCAACAGAAAATTATGATCTATAACCTACCTTTTTCCACCGCTTATTTAACAACTGTTGTAACCAGATGTATGACAAGCACAGTGAAATAGTGGGAATTCTTGTAATTTAGCCACAAAGATGAAGATTTTTTTTCATTGCATTACAAATATCTGCCTATAAAAAAAAAAAAAAAAAAGTCGTGTAGCGTTAGCTGACAAACACATCCAGAGCCAGTGCCCAAGTCTGGCATAAATTTTTGAGGAGGAACAGATCATGTTCCCCTAAAGCTGGAATTTAAATGGCTTCAGCTTTTAACATAAGACCCTTTAAATTGTAAACTAGGTGGATTTTTTCATTGCATTACAAATATCTGCCTATCATCCTTCTTTTCTTCTTCACAGTGAGACCTGAGCAGCTGTGATTATTGGAAGGAATAGTGTACTTCAATATAAAATTAATTGCTTCTACCTACATCATTCTCCCCAAGTTCATAGCTCATTTGCTGCTGTGTCCTGCACCACCTGCTCCCTCTTGTACCTAATTTTCCTTCCCCCATGGCCTGGAAATCAGAACACAAAAGGGAATTAGATCCTGGGATTTTGCTCGAAAGCCTTTATGCAGGTTCTTACAGACTTAGGAGGGTATGGAAATGTGTCATGGCAGAGGTCTTCTCAAAGATAACAGGAAATATCTGTCATAAAGTGAATGTACTTCACTGCCTAGCTTTGCTCTAAATCAAACTCTAACAATCTTTTCTCATAAATCACTATTCTACAGACAGCTGGAAGAAGTGCAGTGTGGTAAATGAATTGCTTGTTAAATAAAAATAAAAGCGCTTTGAAAATTCCTTCCGTCTTACCAATGCCTACGTATGTGGGTTCATATTTTAGGTATAAATCGTACATTCACACACAACAAACACACCCACTTGATATTTCCTTTCAAAATTCTAAAGATTGGTTGTCTGTTCTTTAAAATTCCCCTTCTGTACTTCTGCGGAAAAGAACGGGCTTATAAACACTTGTCAAAACCGATTATAATCAAGCGGGTGCATTTTAATGTAGGAATATTTTAAGATAGGAACCTCCCTTTATATGTGGGAGTCAATGCTGTATTCAGGGAAGTACATCTTCCCACCTGCAGTCAATGCTTCATTTGCTCTGTTGCATCCTCATGTTAATACGGGAAATTGATTGAACACAGAAGCAAGTTGTTCACCAGTCGCTCACTATTCATTGAATTAAATTCGCTATTTGTGAAAGTTATTAAATGTTCCATGTAATAAGTAATTTAATACCACATTGAAAATCATTAAGTTTAAGCTTCAAATGTAAAACGTACCCTGGTATTTTCAAATAATATCCAACTTATTTATCATTTTATAAGACTTCCCTATTTGCCTTATGTAGCTCTTGTTAAACATGAAGAACATAAAACTCAGTGACACCTAATTTATTCTCCATACATGCAGCATAAGAACACTATATCTGACTCAAGTAACTGTCAAACTATCCCACCTGGCAGCATGCAGCATTTCTCTTATTTGACGTATCCAGACAAATAAACTATGTAAAGGACAAGGAAAAATTAAAAACCGAAAGAATACAAAGTGTGAAGTACAAATAATTTTAAATAAAATAGGAGCTTCCATAGAAGTTCATTGCATTGCCTCTTCAATTTGAATTTTGGTATTTTGTTTGTTTTTTCCTTCTTTTTGTTTTTTTGTTTGTTTGTTTCTTTGAATACTTAACAGAAAAGATGCCTGAGCATAGGAAACCACACCCTTTCAGAAGTGCCCTGTGAAACTTCAGGAGGCAATGGGCACAAGATGAACTGCAAGAAAACATATAAGTACAAGAAAAACCTGTGTGGTTTGTTGTTTTGTTGGGTTTTGGGGTTTTTCTTTTGTCTTGGTTAGGTTTTTTGAGAGAAACTAGACGCTGTCACAGGCTGCCCAGAAAAGCTGTGAAATCTTCGTCCTTGGAAATACTTAAAACTTGACTAAGCATGACCCTGAGCAACCTGCTCCAGCTGACCCTGCTTTAAGTAAACAGTTGAGCTTGAGCATCTCCAGAGCTCCTTTCCTGCCTCCGTAATTTTGTGATTCTGTGAGCTACCATTTCTAACATAAATGTGTTTGAAATTTTCTACCATTACTAATCCTGCTGTACCTGTTCCACATATAAAAGAAAGCTTCATGAGCTGAACTAAGCAACCTGGCATCTTTTATCAATGTTACGCCTCAAAACCAACCTTAACAAACACCCGTTTATGAAGGTATATTTCTGTCACTGCAGTTTTTAAGAGGGGGTGTGTGGGGGAGGGTAAAGCTGAGGAACTTCTTATGTTAGGTAACACCACGAAGAGGAAAGAAAACCTGGTAAAAGGGAAGGTGTGCAAAGGAGTGATTTTATAGAAAAGCTCTGTCTAAAACCTTTTTTAGCAGATGATAGAAATGAAGGCACAGTCATAGCAGGTACCTATTTTCTGACCTGCTTCAACAGCAAAATGCTCTTGCGCTGCCTTCTACTGCAGAAGGCTTTATAGCTTTAAATCAGTCCCACTCCACTGTGATTATCTCCTCTATTTAAACAGAGGCCTGGGTCAGCTCCCCCCATACATTAATGACAATACCAAGTTAGATGCCCTGACTTCTTACATGGTCCACTGAAAACCAACCAAACAACAACAACAACAACAAAATCTTCCTGAAAAATTCACAATACTTCCACAAATGGTTTCACTTATGTTTTAAAAAGTAGTGGCTTTAAATATCTCCATGCCTTTTCCTTCTCCTTTTCTTTCTTCCTCTAAAACTTTCTCCTTTCCCCCATCCTCTCTCCCAGCCAATTTTTATTTATACTCTTGTATTTTAAAAACACTAAGGGGAAAAGTAAAAATTTTGGGAGAAAAAATTAGAGAAAAGAATAAATGGTATAAAAAGCGGGAAAATCTCTTGTGACAATCTACACAATTTTAAAATTAAAATTTCAAAAATAACCACTTCCACTCTGGAAGTAAACACCTTGCATTGTGCAGCTCTGCTCATGCTAGCAGATTTCTTCATTAGCAACCTTGTACTTAGTAAATTAGCTTACACTAGCTTGTACTTAGTGAAACTCTATGGAAGCTGTGCTTCAGCTGGAGAGCGAGTGAAAAGCAAAGTTATCAAAATTAAAGAATCCTTGTAGCTACACGAGCTGACTCATTTTTTTCCCATTTATTTAATCTTAAAAGCCTCATCCTGTAAAAACTTAGGCTCAGATGAGGAATTCTGAACTAAAACTTAATTAACCATGGAAGTGCTTGCAGCTCTTACCTCATTTTTCCAAGACAGACTACAAATACAAATTATAACCTCACATAGCTCAGCAGCCCTAAGATATCTAGAACAGGTTTCTCTCTTTTTCGTAACCGTCTGCCCACTCTTTCAAACACGTACTTCTTTGTGGCTGTTGAAACCAAACCACATCATTAGCTTTTCTTTCACATCATGTTTCCTCAGATGTACTTTTCCTGCAAGTGCTATTAGGATGATCCCCTCATTATTACTTAACTTTCCACTTGCACAAAGGGCACTTCCCAGCAGCCTGGCCCCATGCTCCAACACCCAGCAAAGAAGGAGAAAAGGTTCAACAGTAGAACTGATGCACCAATGACAATATATCCTTTGGTTTGGGGAAGCTCATCATTTATATAAGAGGGTAAGGAGGCCTTGCTCAGCTGGGCACTTGCTGAACATAACACTCTGTGCCATGTCACATCCTCTGCTGGCCCTAAAACCTCCCAAATCTTTATGTGGCTTCTGCAGAGAGCACTTTTGGTCAGGAGTATGCAAAGGCTAGATTGAGTTTTTCTATGATTTCTTGTGAACTCTCCCCTCCCAGAAGAGAGTGTCACATGCTCCATTTTTAAGAATATCTTGCAGGGCCTCAAAACTTTGTTTACAGCAAGTATCATAAACAAAGGCTTCCAATTAAATAAGAGCTGAGATATACCTTTTCATCAGTAAATGGTACCTCTTCTGTGGGTGACTTGGGTAAGACAGGAGACGTCTTTGCAACAATGCACTGCTGCTGAATGGCAACAATCAGCTGATAGCAGCGATGCTGGACTGACAAGAGTGGCTGGGGCACTGCCTACCTGCTTTACAAAACAAGCAGAGCCAGGGCAGGAGACTGAGGTGTCAGAACTCAACTGTTCAAAAGTACCATACTGCAGCTACCTCATGTCTTTGCTGGGGCGTCCTGCCTCCACTCATTCCTTGAATTTTCCTCTTGCCTTTAGCAGAAGGTTTAATTACTTTGCTGCCAGGCACATGTGGCTATGCCATTTTGCACGATGTCCCTGTTGTGTCAGAGCTGATGCTTTGGGTTCCCTTTGAAGTCATATGTGCATGACTTCAGAGTATTCAAGATCCAATAAACTACACTGAGTCTTCCCTACTGAGGTTATGCTCAAATACTCAAGGACATCTGTTGCTTCATTCTGATACTGCTTTCCAATTCTGTGCTTATTGAAATAAAAGATAAATAACTAGAGTTCTGGATATCCTTTTAAGAAAACACAAGTTATGTACAGACAGTTTTTCATCATGGTAAAACAAACCAAGATTTTCTTAGTATTGTCAAAATCAGGAGAAGTATTTTTAGAGATGTTATAAATAACGCATTCTGGCAGAGTGCAAAATTGCTTCCTCAGCGTTTATTAGAGAAAAAATCTGTTTTCAATGGAGCCACAGCCTCACATGTAGTCTGAACAATATCATAGAATGTAGACATTTCTTATCCTCTGTGGTTTTTTTTAATAATAATAATAATAAAGCTTTGTTTTAAGACTTGGCCATGAACCAAACTGTATCATGTTCAAAGTTTGTGGAAAATCTCATGAATACACAAAATCCAGACACAAAATATCTTTTGTTTAATAAAACTCTTAATTTTCTCTTGTACATTCAGGAAATGTGGAAAGGAGCTCCAACAATAAGCATAAGAAGGAACAGCAATTTTCTAAGCTTTTAGCCAACAGGTCGAGCCTTTCATAATTAGGATCATCCCTTTGCACATCATTTAGGGACTCCATAAGGGATTCAAATAAGAAGAATACAATGCATGATTCTTCCACAAGTTCAGCCTTTCTCATGGCTCAGTAAGGCATTCTCTTCAGCTAGAGCTGTATATGTAGCACTATACTTCCACACACTGTTCATCATCTCTAAAGATGTCAATTGCCCTGAGTCCCTGACTTTTCCTCTCTGCTTCACATACTTGAACTATGAATATATCTATTTCCTCCTGTTGTCAAAGCTGTCTGTAGTAAAGTTTTAAACAGTGAACTAGAAGCTGTATATAAGCAAGTGCTTGATTTTACGCACTCGATGAGTCACAGTGAATCAATAGGACTTGTCACATACTTAAGCACATGTTGCACCTTTGTATGACCATAGGCCTTTTTTTGCTTGGGATTTCCTATCTGGTGTAGCAGTGTATTCAGAGGTGCTCAGATACTAAACAGCATTAGTTCCATGAACATCAGTAGGCTTTAGTCTGTAGAATTGTGAGCCTTAAGAGCCATGTACCAAATCCTGATGTTTGAAATATGAAATATTCTATCCCATTAAAAAACACATATCCTTTCCTCCAAAGTTGTTCTTTGCTGGGATGGAGGTACAGCTGTAAAAAGAAAATCTACTTCTGATCTAGAACCTCAGGCAACAACTAATTCACCAAACAATGAGTATTTATGCATTTTCCCGTGTTATAAATAGAGCCAAAGAAAAATATGCCCATCAGTCTGGACACATGTACATCATCTAAGCCATTGACACATGATAACCAAGAATAGCTGCAGTAATGTATAAGAGATTTTGACTCAAACGACAAATGCTCTCTTTTTCAGGGACCGTCAGACACATATTTTTGTCCTTCCTGCAAGGAAATACAGCATTTGAGTGGTGTATGCCATGCATTCAATTGTGCCTAAATACTTCAGCAGTGCACCAAAGACGCTTTGCTTACTTCCTATCAGGGATACTTCTGGGGGTACTATTCTGGGGGATACTATCAAGGATGATTACTTCTTAGCAGGGTTATCCCTGCTAATAACTGATGTACTGAAAGTGTCCTTTGACAGAGATGACCTTACTCTTTAACCTCCTCATTTGTACTTGCTCGCACTCACTCCTCTTCTCTCCTATGATTTCTTGTTGTTAAGGCCCTACACCCTTGTTCTTGACAGATTCTGGGAAGGAATCTCCTCCCTGGTACAAGGCAGACCACCAGAAGAAGCAGGTGGCAGTTGTGAGCAGAGACTGAGAGAAACCCAGAAGAGAAAGCTGTTTGGAAAGTAATGAGTACAAGAGCTAATTTATATTTTAATGATTAAAGAGAGATTAAAGTCAGCAGCATCATGATTTTAACTCTGCAGCTGGTGAATTTCTTTGTCTTCTGGTCAATGAAGCTGAATTATGAGACTGAGGGAACTTCAAAAATGTTAAAAGATGTTATAATAATAATAAAAGGAGGTCTATAATTATAGAGAGATTATTGCATATAATATGTAAGTGGATTGCACTTAAACAGCCTCATCAAACTGATTTCCACTGCAACTCATTGATGCCACAGATGAGGACTTCAGGTGGGAGGATAAGCTAGAGAAATGGATGAACACTTAAGAAACAAAGTCCTCGTTTTCATGCTAATGTCCTTGTGCAGTTCAGAAGAAGGAGAGAGAAACAGTCTTTGTAGAACACTGTGATAGAGCAATGCATTGCAGGGAAGGAGGAACCTCTGGTATAGCAATGAACTGCCTCAAATGAACACTTAAGTTGAGACAGCAGCAGCTGTAAGACTTCTGCAATCCCAGCACATTTTATTATGTTGGTAAAATTAAAAAAGTCAGTATCTGTCTGGTATAACCAGAATGACAGAGATTAATCAGGGATTGGGATATTTTGATGTTACTGACTTTTCACCCTTCTCTTGTTAGACAGCAAGAACAAGCTACAGTCTCATGGGACTGTTCAAAAGGACTGATCTTTCTTTGTGGGGAATGGCTAGTTGAACTCCCTCTAATATCAAGAAGCGCTATTTAAGTTTACATTTTATGTAAGAGTATGCAAGAAGTCCTCTCTCAAACAGCTCTCTAATACTGCTTTGGGCATTCTTCACCATTGTGACTCCGCTTGGCTTATCTTCCTCTGCATCCCGCCTCAGTTAAGCAGCTTTTTTTCACTGAGGCAAAGTGAAAACAAAGGCAGAAAGGCAAGCATAGTCTTCACTCCTGGTCCAAATGGCTGGACAGGCTTAATAGCCATTGTATAAAAGACTAAATCATCACAACAAAATTATATTCGTTCTATCTTCTGTTGTATCACAATCAGGGGAAGGAGAACAGAGGGCTTAAATATCTTGACCCCCCCCCTTTCCCTTCTTTTCAGGGCATGCTAATCTTGTTTCTTGCTCCTTCACCACAGTAATACACCTGGGGCATGTGCTTCAGCTTTCCTATGGATAGAAGACAGTGGTGTAGCTTATGACACTGCTTTTTTTTCCCCTGCAGTGTGGTGGATTGTTCTGAGGACAGAAGTATGCAAGGCTTCTTAGTAACCCTAAGGCAAGAGTGGTGCTTATCCACCCCATCACATGACCCTGCATCCAAAGTACAACACTTTTGTTAAAGCCTGGATTCAATGTAAGTAAAGAAGCTTCTGCTGACTTCAGATATTTTCCAGCAAAAGAAGATGGTATCTACCTTCCAAGATCTTATGAAATTCATAAAGGAAAGCAGGTACAATAAACTACAATCTAAAGCAACCATACTAAGAGAAGAACCATCTCTTACTGTACTGTACCGCTTCATGATGCTACAGTTTACTCTTTCCATGATTGCAGATATCAGGAGTCCAGAAAAATCATCTCTTCTGTTCTTCAGAAAACAAAACACACCCACACAAAAAAAAAAAAAAAAAAACCCCAAAACCACTTTATATCAGGAGTCCAGAAAAATCATCTCTTCTTTTCTTCAGAAAACAAAACACACCCACACAAAAAAAAAAAAAAAAAAACCCCAAAACCACTTTCAGGATCCTGTTGAAACCAAATTCTTGTTGTTGTATACCATCTTTGATTATAGTAGGGATATGCTTGGTCTTTAATTATGACTAAACTTTGACAAGCTTTTTATATGATCACAAAGTGCTTCTCTGAAGTCAAAGGCCTCAATCTCATTCACCAATTAAGCTAGGCAATATCCATCACCACCACTTAGGGTTCCCCTGACTCAAGCAGTATTTGACCTGGAGTTATGCGCATTCTTGTAAAAATTTAAACCATGGGGGTAAATTCTGCTATTAGCCTTTGTCAAAAGATGGGTTAAATATGTTTTCTGTCATACGTAAAAATAAACAGTGGGAATGTGACTCTTCTTTTGTACATGAAGCAGCACATGTTCCTTTCCATCATGACACATTAGCTTATCTGTAAGTAAGTTAGTTCGCCTCCCTGTCTAGATTTCATAATTTTCTTCAGTCTCTTAGGCAGAGTAATACTGATTGTTCTCTTGAGAAAGATTACATAACTTCAACAAGGGGACAAATTCTCAGCTGCCATAAACTGGTGTTACATCAAGGTCAGCAGAACAGCACAAATTTACAGCATCATAATCATTCAGACACAGGACTCAATCCCATCCGTCAGTATTTCATATCTTGCAACATAGTTTGACACTCACTTCTAAAGATAAAATACAAAGATTAATTGAGCCCTCTGGCTTTTTTAGCTGCTAGAAGTTGCACTACTTAACAGCATAATTAATCTTTTCTATGGGTTGTTTTTTGGAACTAAAAGAGGAGTTGTCATAGCATGAATTTCTGCTGATTTTTCTTCCACTTCTGTTCTTTGTGCATATTTGTCAGTTTACATCTAATGTTAATTTCTCTCAATTTCTTTCATACTTTTGCTAGCTTGCTGCCTGAAGTCAAGCTTCAAGTAGATAACTGTATTGAGACATTCAGTTTAGTGGGGTGAAAGAGATATTTCACAATTTTTTAGTGAGGAATTTATGATCACACAGTAATGTAACCATATGGTGTCTAGTAAGATGGATATGCCTCTTGGAAAGTTGTTTTTAAAGACCATAAAGATAGTCTGAACACTGAAAAATCAAATATAATCTCATTAATTCCAATTTCTGCAGAACTTGCATTTCAAATTTCATAAGAAATTGGTAGTTACAAAAAGCATTTTAGCCATTTCACTTTTGAGGGGAGCAGGGGGAAATACATACGACTGCTACAGTCCCAAACAATTCTTTCAACCACCCCATTCAGTGTTAATTCATCAGGCAACAGCACAGGTAAAGTAAGAAATGAATATAATCAAGATCAGTTTAGATCTCTTTTTTGCACCTTTTGATCTCTAGAGTGTCTTTGCAGTCTCATTTCTGCCTCTTTTCCAGCTTCTTCTATTCAAATTCTGATTCCAAATTCCACTCAAAAGCAAAAAAACAATCCAAACCTAGCTCCATCACCTAACAATTTTGAGGGTCACATTCTTTTATGTATTACCATGTTTATCCAATTCATATTGGGGTTCACACACAAACCTCTCTCAGCAAGATTTACTCATGCTTTCACTTCTATGTATGCTAACAAATTTACTAAACTCACAGTAATGCTGATCACACATACAGAATTAAGTCTATGTTTAAGTATTTGCAGCAGCTGGGTCTTAAAGCCAAAATTTTTCCCCAAGGTATTCAGGCATCTCTGTTCCTTAGCAATTTTTGGCAGCATACAAATAGATGCCAATTGGCATATATTTACCAAAAGAATACTGCAGTCTGCAGCTACTGTAACTTTACTTGTAGAAAAGGTATGTGATTTTTTCAGAATCGCAGAACATCTCAGCTACCACGTGCTTTTGTGTATTTAACAAAAGCTAAGCTTGAGAGAAAAATCTGCAGTGTCTCACTTGACACGTGTACAGATGTATCTCCGATCAAATCTATCTGTATCACCAGCTTGATCAGTTAGTCTTCAGCCTTGGAGAATAACTCATTAAAGACAAGCACTAAAGAAAAGGCAGCTCATAGCATTTTCACCGATACATAAATAAAGCTGCCTTGTCATGGTAAATTCTGTGTAACTGGCAAAATGATATAAAACCTGACTTTGATCTAGAAGCTTGGTATCTCGGGGCATAGAAAGGCAAATAGCCTTTTAATCACTGACACCAGCTGCCTCTGTGATCTGGTAAGAAGCTCATGCCAGTAGCTGTGACCCATTGGGTGACTCTAAGTCAAAGTGAATGAGCGATGTAGTCCAATGGACTGTGGCTAAGTGATAATGAACCTGATTCAATGGGAAATGGGATAAAAAACCCAACAACATTTAATCTGCATTCAAATAAAACAAAAATTAATTCTCTATTAATATCCTACCGTGTGGTTACAAACATTTCTGAAAAAAAACAAAAAAAAGGTAATTGAGTTTCTTTTCGGAATAATAGTCTTCCAAGGAAAGTTCTTTGCAGACCACCTATGTTGGAATACGACTTTATGCTAACAGTAAATTCATTATGACATTTCCTGACAATTTGTATGCAAAATGTCTTCACTTTTCAAATACTATTTATTTCCCAGATACCTTCAAAACTTGGACAAAAGAAAGATTTTGAAATACTACTCATCCTGATTGATTCTCTCCTATCCTAGAAACGTCCTGACTAAGGAACTAAGTTTCTGCTAAGGAATTAGTTTCTACAGTTGAAAACATAATGTAATTGCAAATTACTTGTTATTGCGAAATTTTAAAATCAGTCCAGGTTAATAATGCTCAGTTGATGTCATTGTTTTTCATTTATTTAATTCTATATTTACCTATCTCTGACCATTACCATATTACTGCTTGGTAAGTATTTTTCTTTACCTCAAGTGCTTTGTAAAACACAAAGGAATAGTGTCAGTGAGTTCTGGTGATTAGCCACAAAAATGGTAATAACTGAGAAACTCGGAGGTAACTAGAAGCAGGGGCACTTGTTCAAAGACAAAGTATCAATGAAGCCATCCTCTATTCAATACAAAGAACTATCAGTCCTAAAATGACTGTACTGACTGAGTTTTGAGTTGGTTTTTTGTTTTGGGTTTTTTTTTTTCGGGGTGGGTGGGGGTGGGGGGGGGCCGGCGGGGAATGGCATGGAGGGTGCATGTGTGTGTATGGTGTTTTAGGGCTTTTTTTTTTTTGATAAAAAAAGCATCCCTAAAGTTCACTAAAAATTAACCAAAGAGTTGTGAGCCTACTCTAAAAGACTGGTCAAACAGACTGGATAAGAACGGCTAATGCAGCTTTTGTATGTCTGGAAATTTGCAGAGAATCAAAGACACTATCTTGCTTCTGCAGATTGATAAGGTCTTTACAAAAGCACTCCGCAGAGCGTTGACAGCTGCAGGTCAAGAACAATATGGGTATAGAAGAACATCAAAATAAGTTCCTAGAAAATAAGCCTCATAGTGTAAGGATCAAGGAACTCAATCCACACAGTTGATTGAAGAAAAGGCTAAAAAGGTGACTTATTCAGTGTATGATGCTACCAATACACAGAAGAACAATAGCAAGGCGCTGGGGTTCATTCTCAAAGTGGTATATAGCAAGACCAGTGACAAAAATTGAAGATACACAAATCCAATCTCAACAGGAAACACAAAGGTTACATTTTGCAGGGAAGACAAGTAAACTGCCTTCCCTTTATCAGAAGATTTGTTAAACTTTCACCCTCATTTAGAAAGGAAAAAGATACACTTTAGTTGCCTAGGAAAGGGAATTCCTAGATGATGGGAATAAGCAAAGACAAGCACAGTCATCTGCTGCAACCTCAGAGAATAAGCTGTGCCAGTGGGCAGCTCTGGTACCTCAAACCCAGGCCTTAAGCTATCAAGTAGCTCAGTTGTCCTCAAATTCCAAATCATAAATTCAAGTGAACAGACATCACATAGAGGTTTGCACACAAGAAGCAAAATACTTTTCTCATTGCTGTGAACAGGGAAAGCCTTAATTACAGGAGAGCCACTATAGTCCTGTTTGAGTGAAGATCAGACTGGACACAATGCAAGAAAGTAAAGGTATTCAATCCAGCAACGGGAACTTTTAGCTCTGGACATTCATTATTGCCCTCGAAGTTTATGGTATTGTAGAATATTATTGCTCATAAGAAAAATTGAAGGCTTTAGAAATACCAGTGGCTTTCTCAGCTAAAGAGGAGGAGACTCCTTCTTTCCCCCGACACCCTAGTAAAAAAAATCTCCTTACTCAAACATGACACCAAAGGCAAGATTTACCCTCAGATGGCTAACGCAGAATGAAACAAGTCATGCAATTCACTGAGCTAAGGACTAGAGGACAGATAAAACCTTAGTTCTTAAAATAGAATTCCAAGTGTTTTCTGTTGTTAGCCCATGGTTTGTTATATGTGATTGGACACCATGCCATGTATAAGACTAGGCACCCTTTATGGGAATCCAGGCATTGTAGAAAAAAGAATCATGTAAAATATTCTAATTTATTTTGCTCACAACAGAGTTGATTAAGTAAATTGAGTCTTGTAAACAGCTAGATTTATAGGCTGCATCTATCTGCCTTAGTATTTTAGTTGACTTAGGAGTTCACTTTTAAAGCAACATTCTCATTCTTCTGTACTTACTAAATTCTGATTCACATTTTGCAGCTGACTTGAAGCACAAAAGCAGGATCCATTTTGTATCAAGTTAACAAGAAGATCCATTCCAGTACCGCATCTAGTACAATCTAACTGCAAAAGGACAATTAGGCCACAGGACCAGACTGCATCTAGCCTGAAGTAGCCCTGTGAAATTGGTAGAGATTGACATTAGGTCCCTAGTTTTCCTCTCCAGTGCTGCTCTTACTGAGCTGCATTACTTACTAAAGTATTTATAGGCATGGACATCTGTGCATTTCTAGCAAGGAAGCACAATGCAAATTTTAAGCAGTATAAAGTGCCTTGTACTTGTACTTTTCTGAGGAAAAAATCTTCATCTAAAGGCTCCAATCTGCCAAAATCTTGCAATCTTTCTGTCTGTCTATATGCAGAATATAGAAAATTGCATGCAGTCAGACCACTGAATTGCTTTAGGGTGAACACACCCTGAAGACTACAGGATTCTGTGTTTAAGGTTTATTTTAAATTGTGAGAGAAGAAGAAAGTCTACCATGATTTTTTTGAAAAAAGAAAAGTTTGTGACAAAGGAATCTTGCAACAAAAGACAAATTATGAAACTTCCAAACACTGTAATTGATTGAAGGCTTTAACTGTGAGACTTAGAGTCCTGTTCCAAACCCCATCTTGACTTGAGGAGGGGGTAAGCTATTTTTTCCATGTTAGTCTTTTGACTGTGCCATGAACATGGTACAGAAGTCCCCAATAGCTGTCCTGTCAAGGGATGCATAAATGCCGAATAAATTACGCAATCACCATTGTCTAAATTTCTCATTAAGTAGTTTGAAACTTAGAGCAGCTTAGTTCTCCTTTCAAATATATCTTCAAGTCGGCTATTTCACTTCAAGACAAGCACAACAGAATGCCAGATCTTTTTAGAAAAGTCATTTTGGCAGATTATTTTCATTATACATCATGCTGGTTTGCTTAAATGTCTAGTCAGATACCAATCTCACCTGAGCCCCACACAATACTGACTTGCTTTCTGACATTACCTAGATCCCCAAGGTTTCTAGCAACAAAATGCAGGATGCTGCATATATGGGAGAAAGCGACAGCCTGAGGATTAACCTGCTTGTTGATATTCATGTTCCAGCACATCCCCTGACAAACAGAATACTCTGGGGGTCAGGCTTCATTCTAATCAGAAGAGAGAGAATACAGATTGTTTTGATCGGAGCTACATGTGTCTGGAAGGCTAATCCAAAATTAATTAGATCTGGGCTGCATAATATTCATTTGGATTTGTAAACATGGTGACGGGGGTATGAGGATTATGCAGACAGAGAACAGATAAGGTAACTAATTTGTAGGTTGATGATGCTTTAATAATGTCACAAATGTACTCCTTTGTCTTAATAATTGCTAAAAATGATGAATATTTTACTGTAACTTTGTGAGTGTAGACAGCATTTCATTCAAAAATAAAGTGTTTTAACAGTGAGAATGACATACAGATAGAAAAGGCTTTAGCAGCCATTATTTAAACAGTATTCAAAGGGATGTTTCCATTCTGAGTCACAGTAGACAGTTCAGAGCAGTACAACCCTCTTTAAAAGGACAACTACCTTTGTTAACTGAAACAGGTACTGAATTATTTTTAAATAATTATTACTCACTAACATTTTTTGAATCATGAGGCAGACTTTTGCCTGCTGCTGCAAGATGACATAGTACTATTGATTTCAGCAGTGAAATGATAGTAATTTCATTTTTAAACAGCATCCCCCCAACCAGTTGAACATCAACCTTCATATACCATTAAAAGAAAAATCAGTAGTGTTAAATAATGAAAAAACCTAAACAAACCACCGAAATGATAGTAATTTCATTTTTAAACAGCATCCCCCCAACCAGTTGAACATCAACCTTCATATACCATTAAAAGAAAAATCAGTAGTGTTAAATAATGAAAAAACCTAAACAAACCACCAACCACCAACAACAACAACAAAAAAAAAACCAAACCACCAACCAAAGATTTCAAGTTTCAAGAGCACCAGGACAGCTGATAATACTGTCCAGAGGAACAGATTATTTGCCTAATTTCATATGGCCAGGAAAGGGTGTTGTAGG
>NW_010405731.1:6466-10990 GCF_000710305.1 Buceros rhinoceros silvestris | reverse complement strand
GTAGGGAAAATGTCCTCTGCAGGATTCACCTGAGGGGATGAGACATATACTGCAGACAGATTCACAGTCTGCCTGACACAAAGCATTGATCAATTTAGCGGGACAGAATGGGAATGAGAAAGCATGAAAATGAAAGCTATGAGCACTTAGAAATTTGTTAACAAAAGTGCCTCTTCACAATCAAGGTCATCCTTATTCTGCTGCTAGATTACGTGTCCTCCCTGCCCTGCACCAACATGAGACAAGCAGGATAACAATCTTCACTTGTGTTATGAGAATGTCATGAACAGACCATTTCTCATTTTTGTTTTACAAATGGATTAGTGCTCTGCCAATTCGTGACCCCGTTTCAATCTGTGTTCTCAGTGAAGACTTATTAAAACTCTACTAAGATGTTTTCCCTGTTATATATTAAAACTGCATTGTTCTACATAGAGAGTTTTCAGATGAAACCATAATATAAATATTTCAAAGAGGACTGTCTGGAAAAAACTGCAAAGAACTGCATATTTGACAAAATGTCAGACAATAGTCCCAAAAACTAAGGGAGCAGATGAGAAAGATAAAAATGCTTCCTTAGTGAATAAACCCTTTGGGGCAGATCTTATGCCGTATCTCTACAATCCTAGTGCCTCTGTGACCTGACTCATGACTGGTTTTCATCAGTACTACTGCAATAAACGAGTTTGTCACATTAGGGAAATTGTGTCAGAGGAATAAGCAAGAGAGAAAGTTAAGATGTGGAGAGGCTCCTTCCTTGCTCCCTGCAACAGAGAGTAAAACTGATTCAGTAAACATTTTCAACACCTGACCACAGTGCCTCTGAAGAATTTGCTTTTGGATAAATGCATTCGTCAGCATTGCTGTATACATTGTCAAGAGGCCATTCCCTTCCTCAGCTGTTTACTGGGGTTTATTTCAGATCTCACTACCTTTGTAACCAACCAGTTGACAGCTGACCTCTGAAATACCGTCTTTGCTGGCTTCAGGCAGAAACTGTATGAGGTACGCTTAAAGCAGAATACCCATAGAAATAAATAAATGAAAAACAAGCCTAGAACAAATGTTTTCTTCTTTAACATCAAAGTCAAGAGATTATGCTGCTGTGATATTTGATACTGCAGAACACAATCCAAAGCAGCATCTGAACAGACCAACAGCAATAAACAGGGTATTTGCAAAGGAGAAGAAACAGAGCAATGATGTAGTAAGGCTTGCTGTATTCTACACAAGCTAAAAAGAACTAAAAAAGGTACTAGTCATAAGTTCTTTCAGAAATAGCCACTACAGAATATTTTTCCACTAATGTATTTTACTCTCAAAAAGTCAGCAGATACCAACTCCTAATTTGCTTGCAGCTCACCATCTATCTACATGAAGTGTTTTTTATCAAAGATGCTTACCTCAGTGGGAAACTGAAAACAGATACTGGTACAAAGCAGTTCTGACAATGACATATACTGTTAAGCACAAAAGCCTAGTTTTTTGTAGTTATTCCTTATAGCTATGCTAGAGAAAAATGAATCCAGCAAATCGCCCCAAATATCCATAGTTAGGAATAAAATTTAAGAGTTCAGATGAGAACTTCAAATCTTATCAGAAAAATCAAAACATCGTGGAGCAAAATATGCTCAAATTAATTAGAAATAATTTTACCTCCTTGGCCTAGAAAAATGCCAAATAGGGTCAAGCAAGGCAAAAGCAGGAAGCAGTACAATGGGGATTCGATATCACATATCATCACTTAGAAGAATAGCCCCAAATGGAAAGATAGGGTTCTACTCTCGAAGTGTGAACTTGTTCTGGGAAATATAAAATTTCTCATTGCAAAGATTCTTACACTAGTCTAATCTGAAAGCTACATCCTTCCTGTAAAATGGACAGGCAGTAGGGAATAAGTTCTTTTAAAGTTCAAGCTCCAATAGTAGGTAGGGCAAGCAGTTTAGAAAGGGGAGGGAATCAGGATTCACTTGATAAATGGTGTTAGGGGAGTGACACCTTCCTGGGCCCTTTGTCTTTGGAGCAATAAGATTAACAAATAATCCCACTATTGCAGGTTTTGGAGTTGACTTTGGATCCTGGCAAACACTCACAAAAAGGAGAAACTGCATAGTACCAATTTCTGGTTCTCTTTAAGGAAGCTGCTGTTAGGTGAGCAGCTATCACACTCACCTGCACCAAACCAGACACCAAAATTCAACCAAAGTATCACTGATGCAGGTCCAACACTGCTTAGGCTTAGCTGAAGCACTTGTTCTAAACATCTTCACTTCCAAAATACTACATGTCTCAGACTTGGCAGCATCCACAGGTTTACAGAAGATCTGCTTTAGGGTATAAAGTGGGAGTACAGAGCATTTGCATGGACGATGCATGAAGTTAATACATTCTTGGCTGCATGTGTTTCCCAAGCCAGGTTTTTCACATCCATGTGCATTTTGTGAATCCAGTCCCTCCCACCTTAAAATATTATTTGTGGGACTGCACTGTGAAATATATAAATCAAAATAGTCTGAACAAAGGAGATAAGAGTTAAAAAACAAAACAAAACCAAACTTGGTTCAAAGTAGTCCCATGGAAAGCTGTGCCAGCACTCTCTAACACAAGGGAGGAACAAGGGGCATCAGAGACGAACAAGTTTTATCCTGAAAGCATGGCATTATTCTAATTTAACCAGCACCCATATTTTCCTTCAGGGTCTGGACAGCAGTGGTTATTCCTCTCTGTCTGCTCCTCTGCTCTGAACAGACACACGCACACACACAGACAACTATCTAGCTGTAGCAATGCAAACATTTCTGAGCTAGCTTTGATCTAACCAGTTGGGAAGAAAAAAAAACCTGATAAGCTTAGAACAGTTATACAGACTGCCTGACTAAAACAAAATAAACCAAAATAAAATGCTTCCCAGTTTCATCAAAAGCTTGTACTTCCCAAGCATTACTGTCCTTAACAGGCTGTGCTTACACTAATCAACGAGAGCACAGACATACTTTGAAGAAATAAATCACTTCCCATCAACAAAACACAATTTTCAATAAACACTATCAATAATATGCCAACACCAGTTGTTAGTAGAACTTACTCCATTAATAGGATAAGTTAACATAAGTTAACACTGTTAACAAACAACGCCAAACATCGTCATTTGCCACAGTATCATAGTATTTCTCTATTTAGGTAAAACCTATGAACAACCCGATTAAGAAAAGTCCAAGATTTTATTTTGGAAAGTCACATAAATCATTTTATCTATCCTTTATCATGTTTATGACAGCATTTTGCCTTATGGTAAAACACAAAATTTAGACAGGAAAAAAAAAGCAGGCGGATTATAAATTGATCAAGTAACAGAACCTATCCAACTGAAAACATGCACGTTTAAACAGGATACAGAATATCTAGTCTATAGGGAAGACATGACAGTGGTTAGAGGTAGAGATTTAACAATGCAAATCACTTCACAAGCAACTCTGTTAATATAAAATTTGCATGAAATACAGAGTAGCAATCCTAAGGTGGATGTAGAGACATTTAGCATGATCGTTCTTTCACAAGCACAGCCTTTTGTGGTGAATGTACAGGGGCAGACTGTACCGTACAAGTATCTTGATACTGCATAACTAGATCCACCGAAACAGAACACAATATTCTGCTTTATTGTTTCCTAATCTAACATAATTATGACACCTAAAAATACTTGTGAAGGATTTCTGCATGTAAATAAGCTCAGAGTGGTTTTTTTTTCCCCAGTACTATACTTTCTCTTCAGCCACCCTTTTTGATATAATAATTTTTACGTACTTTTAACATAATTTTAACTGTTATAGCATTCATGTTTCTGTCTGTAGAGGCAACTAAATGATATGAAAACACATTAATGTTTGGAAAGCACTGGCATCCTAGATTAACAAACCCCAGTGAACATAAAATAAATACAGAACATTCATCTTCCAAGATTAATGGCATGAAGATCATAGAAAGAAGAGGGAGATAAACTGCTCAAACACCAAGTATATTCAAATACTAAAAAGCTTGTGATTGAACACTATCCACAGAAAGGAAGGCATTAATATGAAAACATGTAACGGAACACCCTCCTTCTGTACATGCACATTATGCACAACTGAGCACCTTATTAACCTCAATCTTTTTTTCTGCAAGCCCAAAATTTTGCATGCAAGAGGCACAGTGGTAGTATAACATCTGCAAGCACGTATTGCTTTTTTCCTTTAGCATTCTTTAAAGATTGTAATAAGGACACACTGCAAAAGAATTTTGAAAAGTTGTGTGGTGTCTTATTTATACAATGCATTTTTTTCCTCTCACAGAAAAGTCAGATCACCACAAGAAGTAGATGACTTGAAACAGAACACCAAATCTTAGCAGTTAATACAATTACATTTTACTCCTGAAATACATGACAGGGTCCTCTGACATCCATTTAAGGACAAAAAAACAAAACAACAATGCCCAATGAACAACCAACCAAGAAAAAAATGAACAGCTGCACGCCCCACCCAC
>NW_010405731.1:0-6419 GCF_000710305.1 Buceros rhinoceros silvestris | reverse complement strand
AAAAAAAGAAACGCCCCCCCCCCCCCCCCCCCCCCCCCAAACAAAACCAAAGACACACCCAGCTACATCTAACAAACAAAACTGTTCTCTGGGAAAATCTACCTGGTATTACTTTTAATGCTTTCTTAATCACCTTAGAAACTTGCTCCATTTTCCTAGGATTATTCCAAGAGAAAAAATAAGTTTTATAAGTAAGTTCCAGCCCATCATCCTTCTTTTATAAAAATGTACATGTACATATCTATGTATATCTAATTAGACGAAAGGAAAAAATGCAAAAGAGCCTGAACAGATGAAGTTATTTCACAGAGATAATTTTTTTGTCCTAAGAACATTTTTGACATTTCAGAATTAACTTATTTTACACTATTGCATTGAGACGAGTTGCGTACCTTTTGCAGATGAAGAACTTGAGACATCCAGTTACTTTGTTGCTACCAAAAATCCCAGAAGGGAAAAGATAAAGAGATTTTCTAGCTTCAAATCATCCTTGCTCTACATAATTTTGAGTGCATATTTTCCTCCATTTCCCCTACAGCTAGGCTAAGTACACCAAACAAGCCTCAGCAAGGGGGAGAAACACATAAGAGATAACTTACAGTCCTTGCAGGAGCAACAACTCCATCAATGCAGGAAAAACCAGGATCTTTGAGAAGCTGCTACTCACACAACACTGAGGTCAGCAGCTTTTGTTGAATTTGCCCATATTAAATATTTCTCTCAGAGCATTTGTGGCAGCATCTCTGAAACCAGCTTGCTCAGGAGCCTAGATAACTCCTGCTGAGTCCTCCAAGGGGCACTCAGATGAGGTGCAGAAACCTGAGTTCAATTGCACTCCTACAGATAAGTCAGGTGTAATTCAGTTCCAGCTATTCTACATTTAGGTGAGTATTCATAGTCACCTTGTGAGTCATCATTGACAAGCATACTGGCTTCTATCATTTTCATCAGAAATACCCCTGGAAAAATATCCTAGAGAAAGAACGTCACATTTCTGTGGACGCTTGTACTTACTCAACTTCCATCTTATTTCTCCCAGGAAAAAAACCCAAATGTTTTGCTGAAATTGCTTCAGCCATTGAGTTATTTGCCTAGAGATTCCTCTCAAACTAAGCAACCCTGCAGCAACACCCTATAAAAGGCACAAGATAAGTCATAGCCCTGAAGGACAGGCAGCCTGAGACTGTAGGATGGGAGATGCTTGAAGTTCTGGAAAGGTGGTCCTGGGGCAGTGCACATTGCTTAGCTTGAAGGATGCCACCTTCTGTCCAGAAGTCACTGTCAGTCACACTGCAGCTGTAAATATAGCATCTACAGTTATAATGGCTAATATGAAAATGCTACTTGCTTTTCAGCAAAGGTTACACCAGTTTTCTAATTTCAACAGAGATGAACAGTGTATTAGCAGATCGAGCTGATCGCTTCCTGTAGGCTAATTAACAGATGCTGAAGAGCTTACTGCTCTTTGTTTGGCAATTATAAATTATAAATTTATAGATGGAATATGATACTATTAACCCAGTAATGCATGTGTGTTCATTATTTTATAATGTACTAACATAAAACTTGAATGGTTATTTTTCATTTCTACAATGGATATAAAACAGAGACTGTGAGGAAATCTCTCTTTGATGAATTTCTATCATTGCCATTATAAATAAACTTGATAACTACTCTCAATCCATATTGGCAAATTAAATGTAGTTCTACGTCAGTGAAAACGAAGGTTTGTCTTCCAATAGCTCATCTGTCCTTTCTATCCCTCTGCCCCTATCTTGGCCTATCCCCTGGCCCCAGCTGGTGTAAATCAGTGCTGCTGCTCCTTTGACATCAGCTTAGCAGTAGTGATTTCTGCCAGCTGAAGATATCTGGGTCCTCAAGTGGTATTTTAGCAGCCTTATCTTTCCAGAAACAGAGCAGCAATTCCTTGCATTGGTTTTCCCCATCTGAGGCTGTAAGCCCTAAACTGCATAGCAAAATCAACCACTGCTCTCAAAAGAAAGCAGGTCTTCTGCTTCTCCCTGCCTCTCTCCTTTCCCCCAGTTGTGATACTCGAAGCCACTTAACTTCTGTGCAGGAAAATCAGTGCAGTGGCCCCCACGTGAGAGGACTGCCTGAAGTTTTGAACTAGAGAGAAGGTGTTTTGCACCTAGGCTTATATCCAAGCAAAGCACTGCAGCTGGGGTGCACAGCAAGTCTGGAGGAGGGCAGTGTGAGTGGTGGTTTGCTCCTATATGCTGAATAATGCCCCAAATCAGACTTCTATGTAGTCTGGTCCAGCCACCACATCCCGAGAGCATATAACGGTCTCTTCAGCATCTTCTTTTGATGAAGATGCTCTGGTGTGCTGGTGAGTGGAAGCACATCAAGCTGGAAGACAGCAAGGATCTGCTGCCATATGAGGCAATTGTTGTTTCTGCCATACATACTTTTGAAATCATGCAGCAATTGATCACAGAAAGAACGCTACATAAAATTGGCTTTTAAATTAACTAGGTACATCAGCTTCAGGCTCAGTTCTTTTTATTAGCAATACCCATGATTCAATGAACTACTACTCACGAATCAAAGGCTAGTTAACAGTATAGAAATTAATCTTTATTTAAATTTAATCTCTTTGTTAATTTAATCAATATTTGATTTATATATTTCACAGTATCTGTGTGCTACAAGTGACTGTTCTAAAATGTTTTGTATTTTCACCACATGATTTCATATACAATAGGGGAGTAGAAGAAGAAAAACAGAAAAAAAGGTAGAAGACATAACTAGCTGTTTTCATCTTATACAGACTGCAATTTGATCATTAGGTTTCGTAACTACTGCTTTGCTACATGATACCTAGTCGCTGGAGTCAAATTAAAACATTTCTCTGTCCATGTCCAACCATTCATCAAAATGGCTTTATTCTACTTAATAACTACTGAAATGGGCAAATATTGTCGAGCAGGATATATTTCTGAGAACATGCTAATATGGTTAAAACCATGACTTTCTGGGACAGCTGTTAAATTCAAATAAAATAAGAGATTTGTTTTTCAACTCTGTTGAAATATTTTATGTATATTATATCTCATAATTTTAAAAAAAGACAAAATATTTCCTTTGAGTGTAGTGATTCAAGTTACCAAAAATATTTTTTCAATCATTTTATTTAATGAAAAATAAGAATTTTAGTTAAATTCAGAATAAAATCCCATGCTGAAATTGTTCATTTCCCATCAAATGAAGATTTATAATTTTGATCTGTCTTGAAGAACCAGACTGTGGGTTGTAATAGCAAGATGAAAAAGTAATAAAATCATAATAAAAAAATTAAATATCTGTTTTAAAAGAACACTGATGTTCTAAATATATTCTAAGTGTCTGGTCCTCACCTCTAGAACAATGAATTACTTGTATGCTGGAGTGTTTGTGTCATCTTTGTACTCAAGTACATCACAAAATCCAGAATAACATGTATTTTCTCAATCATTTAACTATATACACGGGCATTCTTCCCATTGGCCACACAGTGTGATCTCCAGAGTGCCTCAAGCACTTAGTTTTTCATCAAGATTCTTCTAATTGCAACACAACAACTAGAAACGAACAATTTCAAAAATGGCAAAACAATTCTCTTCTCTTCTTTTCATGTAGGAAACAGAAAGAACTTCATCTGATTAACCAGAAGTTCATAGTCAAGGCCAGAGGAGTGGTTGAGGATTGTATGTCAAATCCAAGATCTTTGAGTCTTACCTACTGAGAAGAGGTTGAGAAAACCATCTTGACTTCACTAATTAGATTCAGCATTAGGTGATTGATGACTCACTGTTGGGTTAAGGATCTTCCACAGTCAGTAGATACTTTCTACAAGTATCTCAGCAGAGTTGGCAAGGGCATTCAGTTTACAAAGCAGAGCTATTTTTTTCCAAGTAGTCAAAAAAATCCATTATGGCTCTGCCTTTTAAATGTTAGCTATACGGGCACAGAACTGGAAGTGTTCTCCTGGGTCACTGCAACTAGGTCCTGATTATGCAGAGATGTGTTATTGACTCCTTTTCACAAATTGCCACAATCTTAAAAACATTAACCCTTTTGCTCTCACTAACAGCAGAATTTTAATTTAGCACTCAGTCTGCTATGAATAAAATCAAGGCAGGTGATTTAAGCTGCTTCTCATTTTTCTAATACTTTGACTATATATTAGCAACTTAAAGCATACTCTTTTCTCTCAGTTTTACATATTCATGCTGTTGTATTTTTTTATTTAAAAAAATTCTAAAATCCTAAATTTGCTAATACTTATTAACAAATTTCATTAATTAAGCTAACATAGGTTTTCTCTCTGTTTATTATAGAAAGGCAGTGAAAAAATACAGATCCATGTTGTTGGCAGGCTACTTTGTCAAATGCTCATTTATGGATGACGGTCAATAGTAACCTTCAAAATGAATTTAACCTTTTTTCAGTCAACCTGTAATCCTTCTACTGGCAGTAGTTTTACAACAAAATTTTACTCCACACAGATTAACTGTAGATTTGATTTGGCTCCACAGTGGGAACTCAGGCCTGTGGATTACATTTACAGACCCTGTAATCCTTCACCCTAAAGTCACTGCAAGGCTGGAGAGCTTATTCTAGCAGGCAGTTTATCCCTCCTCTATTTCCCCTTGCCTCAGAGAGGCGTCAAGCAGCTTCAAAAGCACAGCAATATCAGAGTGCACGCTTGGGTAACGTATGGCTTGGATAACATACCCATTTTCTCAGGGTGTGTGGAAATGTTCCTGCCAGGGAATGTTCAGTCAGCTTCCTGACTGAACAACACTTAAGTGAAGGAAAACTTGAAAAGTATGTGTGTGATGCAAAACTTTGAAAAAAAACCTGCTAGGTGTCACAAGATGGACATCTAAAATAGAACTTCTCAACTGAGGCACAAAAAAAATGAGTTATTCAAAAGGAGCAGCCGCTCTCAGAAGCATAGCAGCAAACATACACCATCTGCCGGTTTATTTTCAGTGTTCTCTATTGGAGAATATGAACCCCACACACACACACACACACTGGTCAGGGGTGGTGTTCCTTCCAGTTAAAAGAATAAAAAGGCAAAACAAAGTCCAGGATGGCTTACTGTGTTAAAAGTCAGAAAATGAGAGAGAAAACTCACTACATATTAGCGGTTTTAGACATGACACGTTCTCATTCCTTGTGATTAAAGATGTCTCTCAAGAATTTTAAAGACAGCTCCTAGATATCACTCAGAAGAATAATATGACTGGTTACTTGAGTCAGAAGCTCCAAGAGAACCTTCCATGTAATTTTGGGGAATTTGCCTTCCTGCTCCTAGACAACCCAACACTTGACTTGAGAATAAAGCATGAGGTAATACTTACAACGTGCGACCACACACACTTCAGGCAGTTGAGCACAGACATGCCACATTCCACAGAGGCAGAACAGAGAATGTAGGACATATATAGAGGCTGTGTGTTTACATAAACCAGATGAGCTAAGCAAATAATTCACACCATTTTAAGTGTTCAATTAATTACGTCCTTTTTTTGTAAGTAACATCCATTGCTATGATCTTGACAACTTTTTCCTCACTTCGTAAATAAGGACGTCCAGCAACTATTCCCACATTTTAACCTTTAGCTCCTTAAAACCTCCAGGGGTTTATACTCCTACGCTGGACAAGCACACTCTACATAGGCAGGCAGGCCCTCCAGAACCTCTAATTGTAACTGGAGTTGCAAGTGTAGTTTTTATAGACTCCTTAATTGTCCAAGTTCTGCTTGGCCTGGGTCATTGGTGACCTGGTAGCAACTTTTAGAAGACAGACCTTTGGTAAGCAGTTTGGCAGTTTAAGACCTGAAGCATCATGTCTGCAGCTAAGCAAGACTTTTTCTAGATCTGATGATTTATACAAGTAATATACACAGAGACCATTGTGGTTAGTTGCATGAGTTAATTAAAGAAAACAGAAATTTAAATTAAAAAATACTCATTTCTGGTAGATACACTTAGATTATGAGATTAGAAACTTGGTTTTGTTCTATACAAATCCAGAGTATTCTAAAAATTTTCTTCTTATGTTAATGCTGGCTACATAATTTCCCAGTAATTTCAGCCCTCCATCCCAAGATATTTAGGTTGTGTTATTTCAGATTTAAAGACTTTAATATATCACATATATAAAGCTAAATGAATCAGTCTACAGTGTTATTTTGAGTAAGAAAAAGAGATGGCTTTTCTGTTTTAATATGCAGTTACACTGTTGTTTGGCAAACAAGGGGCAAGCAATAACCCAAAACATGATTAAACATCAACTCTTCATCAGGAAAGGAGTATATGCACTATATATATACACAAAGTGGAGTAAGTCATTAAAGCTTCAGGAGCACCTAGTAGAAACTAGGTATAACAGAGTGTCCCGGTTT
>NW_010405730.1:33743-33950 GCF_000710305.1 Buceros rhinoceros silvestris | reverse complement strand
GAGAGGCAGCGTTGAGAGGCGCCAGCGCCCGCCGCTCTCCGCTGAGACAGTGTGTGTGTGACACGGGAGGGAGGGAGGTTGGTTGGTGGTGGTTCCCGCAGCCGAAAATGCCTTGTTGTGTGTACTGTGTGCCTTGGTAACTCTGCCTTGGGTGTGGATTTAGCCGTGGTGCGGCTGTGGCTGGGGGGGGCGGTTTTTTTTTGCTTT
>NW_010405730.1:8351-33604 GCF_000710305.1 Buceros rhinoceros silvestris | reverse complement strand
CTGGCTGCTTATTTTCCTACTGGCTGGTAAAAGCTTTTTCACTCAAATGTGTCCATTCCTTGGTCAGTGTGCACACTTGTATTACCTTCTGCTAATACAACAATACACTGTTTATCTTGGGCTGGTGGCTCAGATAGTGAATGGCAGTTCTGCTTTATTATATTTGTCATGGTGGTGGTCAGCCAGTGGCCGGAGGGCAGAAAAAATATTTAAGTTAGTTGTGCTTTTTATCCCTTTCAGAAATCACTTAATAAAATGGATGGCAAAACCCAAGCAGTGAGGAACATACCTTCTCTTTGCAGGGTCTCTCAAGTCTGCTTCTAATGCTGCAAAGGTGGGTTTGTGTGTAGCCCCACTTAACCTGAGCGCCTGGAGGCTGCACAGCCAGGGCCTGCATCTTCACTTTAAAAGTAAAAGTGTTGTAACGAAATGTAAGTAAATGATTATAACTAAAACCACATTAGGTGGGAGCTTGTTCAAAGCTGACAAATGAAGGTATAATATCACTTTAGGAAATGACAGCTTGGAAAAAAAAAAACTTTAAAAACACTTGTGCTTCTAAAGTAAATGAGTTAGATTGTACATTTAAGTTCATATCAGACCAGTATGTGAAATCTTACAGTAGCTGTTAAGGAACATTTCTTAAACTTAGCATTTTGTTGCTATGAGGAGTGACTGGAGAAACAGAGGACTGTTTTCCATTCCTGAAAAAAGTAATCCTTACTACATTCACTTAATAGTAGGGGAAGAAATAATATTAAGGTCTTGTGGAAAGAACTTCAGAGGGAAAGAGAATAAATAGTACTCTGGGGTCAGTTTCTGTTGTAACAATTACTAGACTAGTGTATTAAACAGCCAGTAGAGCCACACAACTAGGAGAATATATCATGAAAAAATTTTTTTCTTCTGATAGCATTGTGAAACTGTGCTTTATCCTTTGAATGGGAAGAATGATCATACCCAAGAACTGTGCTGGACCTACTGTGATGTGGTTAAGGATTTTTGCATCATTAAAAACCTATAATCTTTCAAATAGACTGTTTTAATAGCTCAACTACATTTCTATTTAACTGTTCTGGTTGTGCTCTCCAAGATCTAGCAAATGAATTCTTAGTGTCACAAGGTTACCTGAAATTGTTCAGTATTGGTGTACTCCAGACTTCTAGTACTGTCTAAATCTTTGAAAACTTCTTCACAGGTCAAGATGGATGACAAACTGGCTTTCACCTAAAGCATGTAAGAATCTAAATCTTTTGATAATAGAATAAAACTTTATTGAAAGCTTGAATCAGAGCAGGCTTTAGACTTTCTTAAAGTGTTGAACTGGTTTAAAACCAAATGATCTCTTGACCTAAAAGCCACTTTTTATAATTGGCTTCTTGAGGTGGTAACTCCTGTTAGGGACATGATGGTGGGAGTATGGCAAAACTTCCTGTAAACAGGGAAAAGTGTGAGTCTGCGCATAAGCAGTTCCAATAGCTAGTCTCACTGACTTGGCCAAGATGTGTTGAGGGCAATCTGTAGAAGGTTTTAAAGAAGTTTGTGAAAAATGCTCCAAGTTGAAATTGAGAATCTTATATGCCCAGTATGACAAATTTGACGATGGTACCAAATAAGTTACTGATAGCTTATAAGGTATGGAGTAGAGAAATAGTTACAGTGCTCTCATCTAATATTCTTGGCTGCACTTTAGGCCAGACATTCGAGTCTGAACACTCATCAAAACAGTTTTGACTAGAACTCTGTATCTCTTCTCATAACATAATTAAATCTATCCTGTATGGTTTGTGATGACTGGGTTTGATCATCATAATTTCAGTTTTGTAGGTCAGTCTTTAAGTTGTTACACTTACCCATACTGTACTTCCATAAGTATTGTATAGCCTCTGAGAGGAAGAACACTGTTCGTGATGTGATGACAAAGGTACTGAAAGTCCAAAGTGATATTAAGGCTTCATTGTGTTGATGACTGTGGAGACGCTTTAAGCCATCCTGTGAGAAGTGCTAATAAACCATTCCTAAATGAGAGCACAGTTTATACTACTGGCAAGATAATTTTTGCCTTTGTTAAGATGGCTTTTCCTTTATTTAAATTGTCTAGAGAGGGAATGGAAAGTAGAACTAAGCTATACAGTGATTTTTTTGCATAATTGTCTACAATATAAATGCTTGCTAGACAGGTTATATTGGCCCCAATTCACCTTCTGGTGACCCACAAACAACTTCACATTATGAACAGAAAGGCATAAGACCTGGGTGAAGAGTTTACTTGACCCGTTTACAGCATAAGCAGTTTGGGCAGGGTTGTCAAGTGCTAGCTCATCATAGGAAGATATCTTTAAGCCTCACCAAATTTCAAATGTATATGTACTTAAACATTAGTGATAGCTGGTTCTCTGTATGTACATGAAGAGTTGGCTGCTGCTTTGAAGAGATCACCTTTCTTCCTGCATGGAGGAAGTGATGCTGCAGAGGGCTTAATGATAATAACAGTAACTTGTTAATTATGTGTTAACATAGGATAGTTAGAGCTTTGTAGCCAATGAGGCAGCTTTATAGATGGAAGTAGTAAAGTACATACTGATACAGGGCTTCTTATTTGTGAGGGTGATGTGTGGAGACAGGAAAGCGACTTTGATTCATCTGTCTTGCTCTGAAGACAGTTAAAACAACTTGAAGATCTGGTCAAAATAATGGAACAGTTAAATATTCCTTTTCTAGAATCTCAGCAGAGAACAGGTAAGAGAGTAGAGATGGCAGGGTCACGAAATAAGCAGGACTGGGAAACGGGTGTGGGGTGGTGTAAACTGTTAATTCAGCAAGGCTGATTGAAGCCGGGGTGATCTGCAGGAATCGCCACTCTTACTCTGTTTAATGTACATACCCGCTAGCAACCTGAAAAGCCTTGCTCCAGAGACTGTTAGAAATGCTTCGAACGTGGGACAGATTCCTGTAAGTTATGATCCTTACTTGCCTGGAGGGTGTGAGTTTTGCTTTAACAGTTGATCAAAACAAGTGTAAGATAATAGATTTCAATGAATTTCAATTCAATCTGTGGATTACTTCTAAGGGGTTCACAAGAGGTAGGAACAGACTTCAACTTGTATACAATGGCCTAATGCTCCCTTTAAAAATTGTTCTGAGAGTGCAAATTGGAAAAAACTGCACTGAATCACCGGCTTGCAATTAACTGGAAGATGCACAGTATTCTTGCTAGCTTTTGGTTTCTAATATTTGTGAGAGAACAAGGAGTATTTTGAGAGCGCTGTTGCAGTTTGTTACCCAAAGCCCACTGCAGAGCCTTCAGCTACAGCTCAGGGATTTGAGGAAGAAATAGAAGTAGTCAGTTTTTACTGGGCTTTTTAATCAGTTCAAGTGGCTTTGCAAAGGAACCCTATGTCTCTCCTCCTCTCAGATGAAAGTGAGGCAAAAGGGGCTGGAATGACTTGCCCAAGAGCATTTACAGGCTATTAACAGGGCCAGGAATAGAACGCAGGGTACAGGAGTCCTTATCTAAGCCTTTCTCCATAGTGTCACATTACTGCTTTCAGGAGCATAAGACTTTTGCCTATTATTTCTAACCATCTCTTAAACTGCTAATATATCCCTGGACTAAAAATACTGCATTGAAGATTTGGAACTGACCCAGTGTGGACTATTGACTTTAAATTCTTTGAATCTAGAGGGCTATTTCTCATAAGCTTGGAATAACTGAGCTTTTCAGAAATAGTGATACCTAGAACTGGCTGCACCTGCTTGCTCTGCAGCCCGAAAATATTTATGCCATTTTGTTGGGCTTTCTCTGTCACTCAGTTCCTCTTGGTTGTGTTTTACATCCCATCTAATGTGGCTAAATTGTCCTACTCTTATAGAAAAAGACTCAAGTCTCCCCTCCATTTACCTGCAGTCTGTCTCCTAAAATCTAGCTTCATGGTAGATGACCTTAGAGGGTTTCCTTCTGGGAGAATGTCTGTGGCTGCAGTGTTTTCTGTTGCTGTACCAACCTGATTTCTGCAGAAAGGGTAAAGACCTTCGGGGTGGGGAAATGTGTCTTTCCTATAAGCTCATGTGACTGCTACATCGTGTTTATCTAACATGTTTGTTTTGATTCTGCCCTAACAAAAGTACTATGGAAACCTGAATGGTACTTCAGTTCTCAGTAATTTTTTTCAATAAAAGTAATTGCTGAAAGAAGTCCTGGAGGGATGGTGTCTGAGTTTTAAAGCATTGTTGGTTCCCCTGGTAGAAATTTCATTACCAGATGGATACACATCACCTGCCTTCTGCACTTTTTAGGAGTGTTTTCAGGGGAGGGAAAGGGGGTGTGAAGCTCTTTCCATCTGAGGGATGTCAGCTGATGGGAAATGCACCCAGTTTTATATTGTTGGGTCACTAGCAAGGAGGGAGGCATGGGGAGAAGGATCCTGGGGGCTGCTACCCCAGAGCCCCTGTGGCAGGGCTGTCAGGGACTAACCCCTTGCCCTTGAGAGGCAGAAGCAGGCTTGCAGCGGGGCTTGGCAGCACCATGGCTGCCTGTGCAGCTTGATGTGTTGTATATGGGAGCACGCGGGAAATGGGGTTAATAGCTACCTTTTGTGTCAATGAAATTCTGAGAAAATGATGGGTTCAATCGCAACGGTAAATCAGTGTAAGAGGTCTGTAGCTCAGTGTGAAAAGAGTAACAGCTTATACTAGAGGTGAAGCCTGAATGACAATTTTAAGGTAGCACTGGGGCAGAGATGTCACTGTGCAGACCAGCCTATGGTCAATAGCAGAAATTTATGTTGAGGCAGTAGAGTGGATGACATCTGTTGCGTGTGAAGGTGGAACTATCTCAAGCATCTAATGTTTTCTGCCTTGTTTTCCCAGTGTACCCAGTGCACTCCACTGAGGTACCCAAGCTTGATCCTCTGCGTTCTACTGAATTTAGATGTTTCAAGTAGCCTGAACTGATATAAAGCTTCATTGCTAAAATTAATTGAAATACAGTGGGTATAAATCACCTGTGACCTGTCAAAATAGCTTGATTCTCCCACTGATTTGTCTAGACACAATACTGAGAAAATATTTTGACTCATTCTCATTCATTCAAGGTTTGCTTCTCCCTACTTTTAAAACATGCATGTACTGAGAGAAGAAAGCATGAACTGCACCTTATGGTTCCTCTCAACTCTGTGGCTCAGATTTAAGAAATTTCCCCAGATCTTGCTGTTGGTTTCTAGGTTTGGATTCATATTGGACTCAATTCTAATTTTACAGAGACTACTTTTGTTTTGGTCATTGCATCAGCAATGTCCATATGACAAGTTCTGTCTTTAGAGCTGGGCTTTCCTGCCCCCAAATATGGCCAGTATGTCTTTTGTTTGTATCGCCTTGGAGTGGATACAGCCCGAACAAATCTTTCAACATAATAAATTGAGTCAGGCCCCAAATGAGAAAGGTTTATGAGAAGTACCTCCAATACCACCAACTGGAGAAATCAATCCTTTAATACCAGGAGGCTGGAGCTCTATGGGGGCCTGCCTTGAGATTTAGACCTATGAAAGAAAAAAAATTGGCTTCTTTAGGGGCCATTTTAGGCCCCTAAAATGGGATAAGTTTGCTGGTTTGGGGGATAGTTCTTTCCCAAAAATCTCTCAGCGAGATTCTGAGCTCCCAATTTTTATAAAGCACTCATGCTCCCTGATGCTTGTCCAAGACAGGCCTAGAGGGGCAGGAGCAGTTAAGGACACTTTGCTTCATCTTTGTTATGAGCAGCTAAATCTGAAGTGAGCACTGGAAATCTCAGTCGTCTTTTTCAACCTGTCAAGCTGTTGGCCGCATTGCAGAGCATCCAAAGGGTGCTTCTTAAACAGGAGTCACTATCTCCGTATGGAGGACAGTCAGCAGTGAGAAGTGGTAATTCTTTCATTCCTGAAGACAATAAACTGTTGGTATTATCCAACAATTTTACCCTACCAACAAGTGGTTTTATTTACTGGTGGGAACAAGTTCTGCACGCTAAAAAGGGAGCACGTGAGAAATATTACTGGTTTTCACTCAGCTGCCTGGTAGACCAATGTCATTTTAAATATCCTGCTCCAAAACTGTATGCTTTTCTGCAGAGGAGTTCTTTAAGTGCAGAGAAGTTGTGAAATTAATTCCCATGAACCCATCCAGGAAGGAAAAAAAGTATAGCATATCAGATGTGTATGTCTTCCCAGTCTGCCCCTTCTCTAGAAGGGTGTCTAGAAGAGGGCAGTCCAGGTTCTTTTTCTCTGTCTTGCAGTCTCAGTTGGATCTCTCAGTCATAGCTTATCTGTTGAGTGGGTGGGAAATGTCTAGTTATGCTTGTGACTGAAAGATATTTCCACAGGAAGGATTTTTGAACATCCTGAAGAGCATTTTGTAGTTTGGGTCTAAACTGTCATTGCCATTAATTAAGAAGCAATCCTGCTCTTCACAGGCATCTTTTTGCTGCCTCTCCTCTGTCCTCTGTTCTGCAAACTATCATTGATGCAGCAGCAGAGTTACGCAGGTCAGGGAGGTAATCTGACTGAAAACTAATCCAGCTGAAAGGATAGTGAGTTTTCAGGCACATGTGCAAGTGTTAGCATGGAGAAGTGGTGGAGAAGGGTGGCTCCTATGTGGTGAAGGAACCTTGCATACCGGTTGGCTTACTGAGATCCTGGCAGCTTGCCATTAGTATTTCCCCAGGCCTTCGGGTGGAAGTCATCTGTGTTTTACCGGAATGCTCTCAGACATAGCTGCTCTGCTGCAGGATTTGTTTGTGCTGCTGTTGCTTGATTGAGCCATCCGTTTAAGCAGGTGGCAGCATGTTCTTAAAAGATGACCGGCTTGGGAACACACAGAGTATAGACTTTAAGCTGTGTAATGACTTCAAACGGGTCATTTCTCTTCATTGCCACGCGGTGGTGATGTTGGTTGTTGCCTTCACCCGTTGCTGAGGGCAAGTGGCAGATAAGCTGGCAAGGGATGTCTTACCACTCAATACCTGCGGATGACTTTCTCCAGTGGTGCATGGTTGTTCCAGTTATCCACATAATAGTGGGGGTGTTATTGCTCCTATTTCTATTCCCTTTTGCATGCAAACTTTCCTACACCTCAGCAAGGTCAGCTAGTCAACAACTGAAAGTATTTTTCAATGGATAACTGACAAAATATACTAGATTTTCACCGTAGCATCCTGCAGGTATCTCCTCTGGAATCTTTGCTTGGCTGTCATCCTAGGCTATTCTAGATCTAGAAGGTTTTCCCATCCCATCTTTATCACATCAGTCAAAGGCTTGGACGTGATCTTTTTGTCTCCCCAGTGACCCTGTTTCTCTGATGAGATCTAAACTCTGTCCATGTTGTGACTCCAGAGTAAAGGCTGGGTTGTGTGGAATATTGATTTTCAGGGTGACAATCATTGTAATGAGCCTTGAATGTTTATTTGCTACTAACTTGATAATCTGGAGATGATGGGTGTTTGTGGTTGCTGAGGTGAGTGGTAGAATAGAAAACTCAAGGATTTTGCAGTTGAAGGGGGATGAGTGCTTGCTTTGCTTCCTTAGCAGAGTGTATGGTATATGCCCTATTTATATAAGTGTGTATTCTCTAGCCTTGACTATATGTCACCCAGCATATGAACATAAATACCAGAAGATATGTGACCTTTTCATTATGCAAAGGACATAAAACCAGGAATTCACCCGAATTAACTGGTAAAGAATAACTGTGCTGTATATGGAAAATGCTCTCCTTTCCCTCAGCTGCCTCTAACTAATGTCTTGGTGTCTCCTCAGTTTTATTCTGACAGAGGGATCATCCATTCACCATAGGGAGGTCATCCATTCAGAAGAAAGTGTGTGTAAGTGAGTTCAACAGCGCTGTAAAATCCTCTCCACTGACTTGGTGATGGCATCAGTGTGATCTAGGCCTCGAAGAAATATATACAGTCTAAGTCAATGCACATTGGACACCTTCATAACACCGGGTTTAAATATGTTAAATAAAGTCTGTTTCTCCTCCACTTACCTGTGTCCAGTACTCAGATTTGCTGAGTCACTGACCGTCTTACTTCTTCTCGTTCTTCAGCATAAGCTTTTATGGTTTCCTTCACAGCAAAGCAGAAGAGGAAAGTGGAAAGTCAAGATTATTGTGTATTCTCAAGTCTCAGTTAGCTAAGCTGAGAAGGGAAACTTGGGTAAGACAAGGCAGGTTTAGTATTTTAGAGACTTTTCCTGTTAGGAATGGGATAAAGAGGCATGATGTTTCTGTGCTGTTCTGCATATACAGGTTGTTATTGACTGTCACCGCATGTTCCAGAGAGGTGGACTAGCTGTTGCTCTTGAAGTTTATAAATGCTCAACCTTTGTTGTCTGTTCTGTAATCTTCTTTTCTTAACAGCTGATCTTTGTCTTCCTTTTTTATTGAACTGGTGATCTTATTACTGGGTGTGATTAAATGAGTGACTGTGTCTTGTAACGTTGCTTGGCAAAACGAGCCACATTTTGATGCAAGTCAGTTTTTTTCAGATTTACATCCATGTAGATAGCATTACTTCTGTGAACCATTTTTAGTATGGACCAGAGCAATAAAAAATGGTGTTGGGCATTTTACTTATTTTTAGTCATAAGTGATGCAGAAAACAACTGAGAAGGAAAAACATAAAACCAAATTTTCTTTATATAAACTGTTCCAACATGACATTAGTTGCAGCAGTCCATGTTGGGGAGTGCTGGGCTGTGGCAGCGCAGTGCTGGGATTTTTCGTAGCTCTGAACATGTTTGGGTGGATGGGGTAGGTCCAGCTATCACGGTCATAGAGATTCCACAGCCTGTGTGAGCGTCTTGACAGCTAAATATGTTCTGTTGCAAGACACTGTATTGAGCTATGTATGCGTAATATTTCCATGCTCAGCCTGTGAGGTGTGGGAGAAAGAAGGTAGCAGTCTGATTCATGAGTCAAATTTTTTGGAGGTGTGGAAGAGTAGTCAGTGAAGGAACATAAAAAGATGAAGATTGGGTAATGGAATGTTTGGCATTGGTTCTAATTAGAATCATCCTGTTCATCACTCATATCATGAGTTAAAAGGGGAAAAATATTCATCAGTATAGCTCACTCAAAGAGGAAATATTTGTATTATAGTTCACGAGCAATTATAATTGATCTGCCAAATATAATTGAATTAAAATACAGACATTATTCCAGCAATATTTCCCTTTTTGTAGAGTATGAGAGATATACAACTGGCATTATATTTATCCCTAATCTGTCTACAATCTAATGACCGTTGTCTAGGATTCGTACTACTATGAATTTAGTGTTAAACTTAGCAATCACGTCTGTCAGCCAAAAAATGAATAAAGCCAGTCAATAAACCTTTCTCTCATGAACACAAGCCCTCTTGTGCCTCTCCCCTTAAAAAGGTAAAAAGATGGCACTCGTATTGTGGCCTGAAAGAGCAGCTGTTGTAATCCAGAGAAGGAAGTCGACCGATGACTTTGAGAACTTGGAGCTGAAGGTGCCTCTGTTTTTAGGGGGGGCTGTTCTTGCAAAGTAGGCACCAGCCCCTGAACTTCTCTGCTTGTCTTCTCCCAGGTGTAGTGCTGTGACATGATGAGAGAGGTATGTGCTGTTCGTGACTGCAGCTGGTCATGTAGAGCGACCTATCCTCTAATCGCCCTTCCAGCAGCCTGAATCAACTGAAGGGACTGATGCTGTTACTTCACATGTCCCTGTAAGTTAGATTAGAATTTGCTGCTCCTGGATTTGTTTAATGAGTTGGCAGTATCTTTAAAACACGTCCTAGAGCGTCTGGTCTGCAATGTGAAACATGCGTTATTGTTAAGGCTTAAGCCTTACTAAATGAAGTGGAACAATCTGAGATTCGTCCACATCAAGGGGAAATGTTTAAGAGGTTTAAATTCAGATTGTTCTACGTTTTAAAACTTAATAAATGTCAGGACAAGTGGGCATAAGTAACCCTTTCACCCACTGATTGATACGAAAGACTTTACGTTAATGTCTCTGTGTAGACTGTAGCTTCCTCTGAACCATTTTTTTTTTTTTTGGCTTCTGACTAAAAAACATGCAAAGAGATGTTCCAGGATAAGTACTTTGAATTGCTATCAAGCTGCCAGATGTCTCACCTAAAAATGGTGATAGAGAAAAAACTCTTCATTGATTGCTTTCCTTTTCTAAAATTAGCAGTAAGGCAGTTTTGACATTATTTGATTCAGATCATCAAATTTGTATAAGCTATTGTACTACAATGTGAGACATACATTTTAGAAGAATATACAATTTAGAAGAAAAGTGCAGGAAGTTTGAATGATGCGTGAATGTAAATTTACTCATCTTTTATATAATGCATTCTTGAGGTGCTGACGTTTTCAGTACATTAATTGTTCCTAATGAATACTCTTGCATAAAACATTTCAAAGGTAATTTTATGAGGTCAAGGAATGACTAAAAAGTTATTCACTGAAGAGCAGTCAATAATCTGTATCCAAAAGGAAATAAACTGAGGTAACAGGCAAGAGATGTGATTGTATGAAAGAATCTGCCCTTTTACTGGTTTGATTGCCCTAAAACAGAGGCGGTGTTGGCTGGTGCAGAGGCAAAATCATTATGTTCTAATAATGTGCCATTGAAGGAAAGAAAAAAAACAGCTCTGGGCAAAATGTCCATTATCTCTTGTAGTAGAAGTCCAAGACGTAGTCACCTCTGTGGCCAGTAATGTGCGATCACTTTAGTGTTACATACTTCATGTTGGATAATACTAATCAGTGAAGATAAAGCATTTTTAAAGAATATACTTAAGAATAAGGAAAATAAAGTAATTGATCTATCAGACTGCTTCCAGGCAGTAGCTTTTAAACAACTTGTCAAATATTTCTTGGCTGTTACAGCCTTGCATAAGAGCTTTTCCTGGTTCATAAAGCAAATTAATGTGAAATCAATAATGGTATTTAAAAATTCACCAAACATTTCCCACCCAGAGAAATTCTTACTTTCAGAGTGCCACTAATGCAACAGGCGGAGTGGGAAAAACACACAGACTTGACCTTAATGGTAAACAAAAGAGAGTGCGGATGGAAAGTGCAGGGAAAAGAGATGCTTTTAGAAGCGACCAGGGGAAGATCTGCCTGCTCCACAGCGAGAGCAAACCTCTGAACAGAGCCACTGTGGACATCAGCTTGGAAAAGTTTTACTTGAAGAGGTAGTTTAGATGCTACACTGACTTCCCGCTGCAGGGCACAAACTGATGTGAACAGCAACAAAAAATTCACTTAATGGTGAAAACATGAACAGAAACGGAGTAAAATTAGTTTCCTATAGCATATTGCACCATACGACCTGCTGGATTTCACGTTTGCTTCTTCAGGTTGCTTCATTCTACTATCCCAGAAAACCTGGGATTGTTGTAGAAATGGGAAGAAAACAAGCCATGTAATTAGATTTGTTTGTTAGTTCGTATTTTTAATACAAGCACAAAGAGCAGTGATAGAGTAGACAGTGATCTCATGGCTGTATATGCATTTAGGCTACGTCTCTGAAGTAGATGTGTCGTAGTTACAAATTGTATGAGTTAATACAACTGTAATTACAGATCAAACGCGGCAGTAGTGGGTAGAAATAAATAAGATCTGTCAGTGACCCCTCTTCTTCCCCCCAAGCAGTGCAGAACTGCTTTCCAATCTCTCACGCAGGTTTGTTCAGAAATAGCAGAAGAGCAGGCTTGTGGAGTTTGGGTGCGGTGGTCTTTCCTGAAAGGTTAATTTCCTGAGCCACTGCACCCAAGAGTGAGGTTCAGCGAATTTTCTCAAGATGGTCATCTCCAGGCACCCATGCTCTGTGGCATTCAAACAGATTTCAAAACATGCTACTTTATTACTCATGGTGATTTCCAGTTTGGGGGGTTGATGTGTCTCTGAACTTCAGAGTTAGAAATTCATTTATCTGTTTAGGTTAAAATTCAGATTCACGCTTGGCTCCAGAAGCTTCAGCTTCAACCAGCAGATAGGAGAAGCCTGATAAAATTGGCAGAATTGTAGTGCTCTAAGCACTTTCAGAGACATATGCTGCTTTTCCTACTCTTGGAAGTAGTGCCACAGATGTCTCATGATTATTCACTTGAGTCATGGTTGAAGAATCGAGTTTTCGGTGTTTTGGATTCCCGGATTCCTACACTGCATATATACGACGTTTAAAGTGCAAATTCTAATAGAAGACCTGCCTGTTTTAAAACAGAGGGCACGTTTTACCAAACCCCAATGTTTTGAACTTAAACTACGTTGCGTCTTGACTTAAAACAGGATTTGGTCAAAATGAGACATCTCCAAGGACAAAGAGACAAAAAATATGAAAACCAACTGGTACACTGCTGTTAAAAGTTTTGTGTGTGTTTTTCTTGCTCTCGTGGTTTCACCGGCGATATCTCTGTGGTGTTAGTCACTAGGTGGTGCTCTCCTACATGGTCTTCTGCGTTCCTGTTTCCAGGGTGTCAGTGGTCTAGGCGGAAAGTTTTCAGCCGGAGTTTATTTCGGAAAGCAAGCATGGGAGTTACAACGCTAGACAGAGAGATCTCTCACCCGTTTGAACCGGAGCGAATTTCTAGAGTAGAATTGCTCTAGGGAGACTGGGTGTTATTTTTTTGGCTGACATTCCTGAAATGAGAGATTGCCTGTGTGCCATTTGTGGCCATCTCTGCTGCAGGGTTCATGGACTCTGGAAGAGACACGGCGGTGCTAAGCCCCTACAGTTTAACTCTGGGCTGCAAGGCTTTAATACCTCATGTATCAACAGAATAAAAGGGGTTCCCCCCCCCCCGTGTGTGTTTGCTGTGAAAAAACTCAATTATTATATTAATTTGCACATGCTGTGCCATGAACAGATGTCAGGCAACCTGAGAAAACTTCAGTTTTCTTTAATTTGCTTTGTCTTTTTAAAATTGGATTTCAGATTCATTCCATTAGGGTTTTTTTATAGGAAAAGAACACAAATTCTCTCCATAGCAGTCCTTTACAGAGATCAGAATCTTAGATAAATTCGGATAAGAGAGATTAAAATATTCATTGAATACTAGAGATGATCTGAAAATGACAAACATTTCTCAGTGCTTTCTTTAAATTTTTCGCAAAGTTTCTGGAACACTTGAATTAACCGACTCTAAGTCAGTTCAGTTTTCAGGCAAGGCAAGTTGTTTTCTTTTTCCTCACTTGTAGTATTTTCACAAGAAGTGAGGACAAGATCAGGCAGATGGAAGGAAAAGAAGTGTGAAGGAATTACAATGTAAAAATCTTTAAAACTGCGTTATTGGTTTGGAAAATGAAAGCATTAATTGTGTAGCTTCTGCATCTAGATTTCAGGAAGTTTTAAAAATGCCTTTTTAGTTTTTAAAAATGCTGCATTTATTCAAAGAGGGCTGAGAATGAAAAATATTGATAAGCTCTACTAAGCGTTTTCATATGGAATATATTTTCAGCCACATACCAGAAAATGTCTTTGTTATTTTTTTGAATGAGACCCTAATCTTGGAATGACTTTTCATTTATCAGAGCCTTTTAAGTCTGCTATTGTGTTTCCAGTCAGATCCTTTCCACTCACTTCTTTTTTCCTGTGTCAGCCTCTTGCAAACTCACCACAGGGCAAAGTTCGCAGTTATTTTCCACAGGCACAAAGATTTCCCCCCTCGAGGGTGCACTTGGGCTTTATGCAGTGGAAGCCAAGCACAAATTAATGCCAGCTCTAATAGTTTGTGATAAAGTTTCTTGTGGTGTGTTATATTTAATAGTGAAACCTACAATTTGCAATTTAACTTTTTAGCAATTCAAAGGCCTTGTTTCTTATGCTGGTTAGTCAGATGAAATGGCTTAGCGTTGGCATTTGCCTCAGTGTCGGTGTTTTTATTAAACGCTGTGCTGGTGGTTTTTCTAAGCTTCCCACTTCAACAATAATTTAATAATTTAAAAATAATTTAAAGTTCTGGTATCTGCAGTTGAGAAGTTGAAAAACATGCGTGCAGTATGCCAAAAAAACCCAAAGAGAAGTAATTGAGTCCTCTTAAAATTTCATTATTTTTCTGGTGTTTTGGGGGATTAACAATATTATAGCCTTTAGAGCCTCCGAAATAAACAGATTTCAACTTGTTCCAGGGTGTTCATGTTTATTTCCTTGAATTTTATATGCAAGAAGCAGCTGAAATTCTCTCAAGGGATTAAAAAAAAGCACAAAACCTGTTTGTTCTCTGCTGATTCACTATTACAGATTTTATGACTCTTGGTAGCAACAGGGATTAGCGTTCATATCCTTGATTGAAATTTCCATCCTTTTGCAGTGAGGATGTGCCAGTTGTCAGCCTGGCTGTCACTTCCCAGCCTCCTGCAGCTGAGTGGAACTTCTAATAGGTCTTGGAAAGCGCTTTGTGATCCCTTCAGATGCGAGACTGATGTTCAGGCTGTAGTTCCTCTTATCAAACACGCTTTTGTATTTCTTGCTGGAAATTCACGGAGCTGAGGAGACCAACAGTTGTTTGCCTGTGTCAAATAACTATATATAACAGGAGAGAGCTGAGGACTCATGGATCAAAAAAAGAGACAAAGCTAGTCTGATTAGCTGTACCACGGGCTCAAATCGCTCAGTAATGTTCCACCAGGTACCGGTGTAAAAATCTCATCAATTGGGTTGTTTAGATAAACTGTGCTACCTATCAGGGGCCAACAAACATCTGCATCACAAAATGAAAGCATGGGCAAGAAACCTCTGGATTTTGTGCAAGTTTTGTTTTGAAATAGCCAGCCTCATCAGAGTCAGATCTTTGGAAAAGGATCCCCAAGGTACCAGTGCAAATCAACCGGAGCTGGAGCGGCTGCTGCTAGCACAGGCTGGCACTGGCCACCATCCAGCCCAGTGCCTCCTTTTGCTTTTCCTTCTGACACTGAGATGTGACCTTTGGCTGATTCCTCTCCCATCTTTCCTCCCTCTGGTCTCCTCCTGCCATTTGATTGCTTTGTCTTTTTAGAGTTGAGCTCCCAGGCAGGGCGAGGCTGCAAGCTCCATCTTATGAGGTGTTTGCAAAGTATGTAGCACAATAGGGTTGATCTCGGCTCAGATCTCTATCTAGGCACTGCTGCACTACCAGTGATTGTTACTATTAATAACAAAACCACGTAGTCGTCATAGAGTGTGGAGAGGGGAATAGCTTGGCATTATTAATGTCAAGTTTAAAAAGCAAAAGCTGCATTTGTGTTATTACCTGTCATCCTCTGGAGAACTGTAAGCATCTCCCTGAATAAGGATCCTGTTTCTGCTCTTAATCCTATATAACATCACCGGTTTCAAACCAAGATTTAATGTCACTAGAGCAAATTGGCATGAAGTCAAGGGATTTTGTCCAAGGAATTCAGGTTGTGTTTACTTATTCTTGAAAGCACATGGCATCAGAAGAATCATCGAGAAAGCTTAACCATACCACCCTTTCTTCCCTACTCTCTCAGGTCTGGCTTGTATATGATGAATGTGTATGACTAGCATTTAGTTCTATGCATTTCTTTTCCTTTCTTGCAACGTTCTTCTTTCCCACTGTTTTGTATGGGAGTACTTAGTTCCATGATAGATTGTGTCTGGAAATCCTGAAGTAGTGGTTTAGGCTCTCCTAGTGTTGTTGTCTTTGCTTGTGCTTGAGAAATCTCTTTGCACTTTGAAATTTCTGCATTTCAAGAAAAGGAAGAAAATTCCCTTCAATATGGACCTGCTTAGATTTCTTTGGTAGTCTTTTACTGCATCAGTCAGGGCTGTGTTTCCTGGTAGGTACAAGTCCTCTATAAATGTCTCTCTAAAACTTCAGGGAACCTCATGAAAGAACATGGAGTCAATACGGCTTGCAAATTGTTTCAAGTGATTTGTTTATTGGGCAGCCTGTGCATAGTTCACTCTCCTTGACAAAATGCAGTCAGCTGCTTTGCTCGTAAGCTACAGTTAGAACCTTGTTTTGTTTTTCCAGAGAAGGATCAGAACCCTGACCCCATCACTGCTTCGAAGTCTTTCCTGATAGACAAAGATGAAGCTCGAGGGATGTGACTCTGGATGAACAAGGACCTGATGGGGTGGGCTCGTTGCACAGGACTAGAGATGGGAAGGAGTGGCTGCATGGAAGTGTGGCTGCTCTGGAGCCCCTTTAATTGCAAAATGTAGCTGAAAGCTGGAGAGAAGCCAGAAGGCTGTGCTGTGCAGCATGTGAATTCCTGGTGTCATCTCGGGATTAAAAAACGTGCTTTAATGAGGGAAGGGGGCTTTATCTTTGGAAATTAATGCCCACCTGGACCTTGGCTTCAAAAGAGAATGAGTTGGAGATTTCCACTGTGGTATTTGTTTCCAAGAGAGAGAGTGGTCTTGATAAGCAGCAAAGTAACAATACTTACTGTGATTCTCAAGGAAACTCTTTCACCAGAAGAAACAGAAGGTACAGAAAGTCAAATTAGAGGACGTGGTATAAGAGATAATGAAGTCAGATCATATAGCAGATACAGGTGTTCCCAAAGTTCAAGATACTTCTTTAGGAACATCCCACATAAAGGAAGTGTTGGATGCCTTAACCAAACTAAATCAATCTTCATGACATGACACATCTGTGGGCATTTAACCTCCTTGCTGTAGCACCTCTGTAACTGTACTCTCCTGTCGTATAGATGTGTTCCAGGCAGAAAAGTTGGAGACATAAACATTTCGTCTTTATTGAAGCGTAGGCTGCATGAAAGATGCTAAATACAAGCCCGAGGGGTTTTTTCAGCAGGCCAGAATGCGTAAGATAATGTCAGGTGTAAAGAAAAATTCAGAAATTTGCAATGAGAATATTTCAAGTGAAATATTTCTTTCTGAACGTGAGAGAAAGACAGAGGAATGATAAGAGCTGATTTCTTGTCATAGATAAGTTGTCAGAATGAGCAGAGAGTACTTACTTAATGGCATCTAAAACAGAGATGCTACAGATCAATCTGCACAGCCCCTGCAAAAATAGAAGTAATAATAAAAAAAAGGAGTAATTAAGTATTTGAGAGGTATACAGTGACAAAATGTGAGATGAAAGAAAGCTATCAGAGATTAACTAGTCCAGAGCAGTTGTTTTTCCTTTTCTCTGATGGTTTTCCTTCTACTCTCCTGCTTCTTCCTTTCAATTTTTTCTAATGTGTATGCCAAGAATTGTGTTTCCAGGGAGCCAACTCAGACAGGTTGAGCAGATATCTAAGGGAGCAGCCTTTGGTATATCAAGTTGGGTCATACAGGTAGAACTAGAAATTAGTGGCACGGACTGAATAACCCTTTGTGTCTGAAAGGCTTTACTTATTCAGTCACACAGATGCAGCATGGCAACAGGGATCTGACATATTGCTTATTTAGGGGGATGTGCCAGAAATTGTGAAGTGCAGATCAAGCCTTGTGAAAGAAAATCAGACCACTTGGAACCTTGTCTAATGCTTTTAATTAACTTAAAACTCAATCTCTTATTTCTAGAAAGGAGTGCTTCAGGGAATGGAGGCACTTGGATACAGAACCATCTTCTGAACAATTTGCAATTCACTCTGATAAAAGCGATTTTTGACTGCGCTTTATTTCCAGCTAAATTTTAAAGCAAGATGCCAGGCAATACAAACCTGCATGGCCTGAAAAGAAAGGGGAAAATCCTACTAGTTTCTGATAGCATATATTGTACCAGTCAGTCCATTTACCGCAGTGTCTGAGCATCTCAGTCTTTAATGTGTACAGCTCCGAAACTGCTATACGACTAAAATTAGTTTTAAAGGTCAAAATCAACTTCTTAATGACCAGAATGTGAGAACCCGTTCCTAAGAAGAGTTTGCCTGTGTACAACAGGTGAAGATGTATTGCAATATGCTGGTTTTTTCTGATTTTTAAATTTATAAAATATATAATTCCCAAGCATATGGCCAGCACAAAACCAAATATAAAATTCACATAATAAGCTGATAAATAGCAGAACATCTTCCGTGACTCTCCAGTCTGCCAGTTCTTACATTTTCCACCCACTTAGGCTGTTCTCAATACAACTTTACACCTAGGGAAAACTGCAGGATTTATAATGTACCAAGAGAGCAAAAAATCTCAGTCCTTGCCACACTAAGGTGGAAGTTTCCAGTAAAAAGATAATCTCCCAACACATCCTCATCCATGGTTGTTTTAGTCTAATCAGATTGTATTTTTAGATTATCTTCATCATCCTAGTATTTGAGCATTACCTCCTACAGCCCACATATGGAAAGAAATGTGTGTATATGTCTGTAGATATTCAGGCACAAATGGGGGCCCAAGAGGAATAAGCCCGAGTGGCTAATGACATCTTTAACAGTTGCGAGCATTTGCTCAAGATGCAGCAAGTTCTGATCTTGCATCAGTAATGTCCACACCTTAGGTCTGAATGCTGCTGAATGATAAATGAGAAGAAAAACGCACACACGTTTTCATTTCCCCTAAAGCCATAGTGGAAACCTCCAGCTGATCTTACATGCTATTGCGGGATGAATTGGGGGAGAGCAGGGAGGAAGAAGGGCAGATTACACAATGCAAAGCCCATTCACCTATGTATGTTCACTTGTGTATTTAATAAAGTAAGCACAAAGAGCATCCGTGCCTTCGCTGCAGAAATGCCTGTGAAGCGGCTGTGAGGATGCTCAGCAGGTATGAGGACGTTCAGCAGCAGGGGAGGAGCTCTGCTCAGTCCCGCTCACAGAATGGGCTACATGGAAAAGTTACATCCATTTAGGATGAGGTGGAGAGATGTGAAACACAAGCCCATAGGTACTTCCATTGTTCGTGGAACAATTTTTAGGCTTTGCATGTTGTTGGCATGCAAATACTGGAGCAAATGTATCCCACCTTTTTAATAGCCTGTGAAAGTAGCACTCCTGTCCAGTCATTCGCTTAACAAAACCTAAAAAAGGATGAAGTTGGGCTTTGCTGACAAGTGATATAATATTCCTATTTGTCTTGTAATCCCCCTGCATTTCTAAATCCTCTAATTTCTCTCTTGCCAGCAGAAATAAGAACTTGTTTGAATGTCAAACACAGTCTTAATGAATTCCACAACATAATCATAGCAGCAGCTGTCCAAGTTAGTTTTTCTAAATAATTCTGTATGACCTTTACATAAGTTTTTAAGTGCTAACTCGAGAGTCTATTTCTTCCTCTCACACACCCTTTTGAAAACAGGGATGTGAATTTACTGGTTAAGCCTTTTAAGTGTTTCACCTTAGGCTCAGACTGTGATACTGAGCAGGGAGGTCCTCACATGTGCCAGCTGAAATGAAGCGTGTAACCCTGAGGAGTGAGGCGCTCCTGAGTAGCCAATATTGCTGATACAAATATCTAGACATGTCTTGAAATAACATTAGTTACCATTCAGGGACAGTTGGCACCTTAGAATGGTGGTTACTAAATAATCTTACACTTTACTAACTTAGTTTAACAGCGTATGTGTCTTAAGGGTTTATTACCTTCCTCTAAGGAGGCACTGAGCAGATACAGTGTTTTTCCTGCACTCTGCCGTTTAAAAGTCTCTCATACAAGGAAGGGCAAATGACAGTAAATTGAGGTTCTGTTGATTTGTCTTCTAACATCTATGTGCTCTGTGCATCACTAGCAGATGCTTCCTTTGGGGCATAAAAGAATTCTGAGGGTATTCTAAATGTGAATCGCTTTACTCACACATATATACCAGTCCCAAAATGAGGATGTGCAGCCAGGCAGTTTCTTCACGTAGGAATCCTAGCCCAACATCTCTGTCTGGTTCCCAAGAGACAACTCTCAACAGCAGGACTGATTTAACAAGAGGCAAGGCAGACAGCCAATTTTCAGGCTGTTCACATTGCCTCCTCTTCTTCTGAGCCTGCCAAGGTACAAAGTCCTTGCATAACCCGAAGACTGAACAGCAAGATAGCAGGTCTCTCGAAGAGATGAAAACCTGCTTGCACGCTGTAAAGGTAACATTAGAAGATTTTGTAGTGAGGCCACGTGGTGATGCTTCCCATAAGGATATGCCTGCTTATCTGTTAACAGAGAAGGTAACTAACTGTGGAGCTTCAGAGCTTCACTTTTGACCAGCATTTCTGCGTGGGTTTTTATCCAAATTATTTGTGTCTGCAAAACAACGATTGGAACCGGTTTTCTCATAGTAATGTGTTTAGTGACACTCTTGTTCCCAAAAATTTTAATTGCCAGCCTAATCAGTTGCATAAATGGACATTTTTACTTTGTGAACCTCATTTTTCTTGCATCAATTTCTGTAGATTCATGCTGATGTCTTGTAGGGCATCCCTCAAGAGTACTGTGTTTCACGCATGTTTTTCTCAGAAGAAAATGATTTTTTTTTTTTTTAGTAGCTCAGAGCTGGCTGTCTCTTTTTCTGCTGCACCTTTTCCCTTCAGTTGTTTCATATTTGCAGGTAAGATGTCACTAGTAACATAGGAAGGGTGCAGTCATTTCCAGCCTTTTCTCAGCTCTGCCTAGAGACTGATGCACATTGGCACATTTAAAGCCCAGGCAGACAGCAGCTGTGTAATCCAGTGGCATTTCCTTCTAAAATTTTCTGCACAGAAAAGGAGCTTGAAAGGAACATGAAATGAAGTAACAGTCTGGAAAGAAGTCCAATTCCAACCCCAGAGGCAAGACTACCCTAAGCAATAAATCTTGTCTGTATCTACACTCCTGACTTGCTGACTCTGCCTCTACAGCCGGGCAGGTGCCTGCAGACCTGCTGCCCCCTCATCTGTATCAGGGACCTCTTGGACCATGCTGCAATTCCCTTTCAGCACGTGATCCAGGCTTTGTTTTCCATGGAAACCAGGGCACTATCGAAGAAGGAGGCTGGGAGAGATGTTGTGTACCTTATTTCAACCTGACATGACTCTAGGGCATGAGCAGAAAACAAAACCAAAAACAACACCAGAGCCAGACACAGCTTTTTTTTCTTTTTTTCAGCTTGCTAGGTATCCAATGGTTTTGGATGGTCAGTGTTCGATGTGAAAAACAAGCTCAGAAAATCTGGAAGCATTTAATTAATTCAGAAAAGTACCTGCTAAACTGGGGGAAATAGACTCTTAAAACTAGTTGCTGTTGCAAAGTCACAGACAGTTATACAGCTTCAAGATAGTGATGCCTCCCATTTAATTCAGCACAGTCTGTCACTCAGCTTTGAAAAAGGCAGAGAGAAAAATAGTCATTCAGTACCAAAAAACATTGGTATCTATTGTGCCGGCACATCAGTATTGGAAGGATGATTTCTGGTGATTGCTTTCCTGACATTCCAGTGGTGTTTTTTATTTTTCTTTGACTCTTCAGAAACAATATGCCTGCTTCTAAATTTCCATTTAAAACAATGTTTTCTACCAAAAACGCAGTTTCTGCCACATGAACAACTCTAACACAGTGACAAATCTTTCATTGGGAGGCCTTCAGGGTTGCCTAACCTGAGTTTACTGTCCTCCGGTGCATTGAGATAACCCAAAAGGTTGAAGGCTGAGCTGCTTCCCTGCCAGGCGAGCGGGGAGCTGTCCCCACCACCCTCCAGCTTCCCCGTCTGAATGGTGCTCCAGCAGGAAAATGTGCTTTGCTGGCTGGGCTGGCGCAGAACTTGCCATTGGCAGCGCATGGCAGTGAGATTTTTAGAAGTCGTCCAATGCAGGAGGTCAGACCAGAGAGGAGACACAGAAATCCAAGCTGTAGCTCTCAGGGCACATGGTTTCTCTGCACAGCAAGATATAATTCAACTTTGAGCTGTCTCAAAATTAAAGGCTAATGAATTTTTATCTCCTTACCTCCCTTTTAGATCACACAAGTATTCTTCTCTTTACCAGTGTCTTAAGGCTTTCAGTTTCTCCACCCAACTACAGACTGTTCTGCTTCTGCGAAAATTTGGGGCAAGGAACGGCAAATGGAAAATACATCTCCTTGTTTCTATCCACCTCTTCCCCAAGCACTTTGGTAATTTAAAACAAAAAAGGTGCAGATCTTATATCTCCTTTTCTTTAAGACCAGATTGCTTCCGTTAATGCTTTCTTTAGTGATTTCAGCTACAGCTTTTTTGTTCATGAAGAAATAAGCCACTTCACATTTAAAAGCCACAAATTGTTGCTTCCATTTTGTCAGAAGAGGCTGGGCTCCTTCCAGGTTTAGAAATATACTAAAATCTGCCAAGTTTTGTCAAACATTACCTTCCTTTAACAAGAAATATTCATACTTTTTGGATTAAAAAGAAAGGGGAAAAGCAACCATTAAAATGCCTTCTATAAGAGGGAAGGTTCTGTATTTTCTTGGGTGCAGACGTGGGGGAGGAGGAACATGGAAAGGCAGAATTAAAAAAAAAAAAGTAAAAAAGAAATACCCAGCTGAGGGACAATCTGAGTTTATAATTGGTATCAATTCTGCCAGTCTTACTGGTGTAGCACAATCCCTGTTGATTTCTGGAGTTACTCACAGGGTAAACTAATGTTTAGCATAAATAATCCTAGAATCATGGAATGGTTTGGGTTGGAAGGGACCTTGAAAATCATCTAGTTCCAACCCTCTGCCATGGGCAGGGACACCTTCCACTAGACCAGGTTGCTGAAAGCTCCATCCAACCTGACCTTGAGCACTTCCAGGGATGCAGCATCCACAGCATCTCTGGGCAGCCTGTTCCAGTGCCTCATCATCCTCACGGTGAAGATTTTCTTCTAATATCTAATCTAAATCTACCTTTTCTTCAGTTTAAAAGCATTACCCCGTGTCCTATCACTGCATTACTACACGCTGCTCTAAACAGTCCCTCTCCAGCTTTCTTATAGGCGCCTTCAAGTACTGAAAGACTGTAGTGAGGTCTCCCAGAGCCTTCCTTCTCCAGGCGGAACAGTCCCAGCTCTCTCAGCCTGTCCTCACAGCAGAGGTGCTCCTCTGATCATTTTTGTGGCCTCCTCTGGACCCACTCCAACAGGTCCATGTCTTTCTTGTGCTGAGGACTCCAGAGCTGGACACTGTACTCCAGGTGAGGTCTCACCAGAGCAAAGTAAAGGACCAGAATCAGCTCCCTCAATTTGCTGGCCATGCTTCTTCTGATGCAGCCCAGGATATGGTGGGCTCTTTGGGCTGTGAGCACACAGTGCTGGCTCATGTCCAGCTTTTCATCCGCTAATATCTCCAAGTAAGTCCTCCACAGGGCTGCTCTCAACCTCTTCATCCTCCAGCCTGTATTGGTACTGAAGGTTGCCCCAACCCAGGTGCAGGACCTTGTGCTTGGTCTTGTGGAACTTCATGACGTTCACACAGGCCCATCTCTCAAGTCTGCCGAGATCTCTCTGGATGTTACCAAATACGGGTTACTGAATCTTATCCTTGAAAGTCGGGTCAGGAACCTGGTATCAATTACACTGCTGTGTTCCTGACCAGCAAGCCTGCTCAATTCAGGGTTAATTAACCGATTCCTTAGAGGGGAAGGGTTGTGGAGGGACATGATCATCACCATTTACCTTCATACTCACACAGGGTATTCCAACTCTCCTTCCATCATGCCGTACAGGGAGTGATCTGGAGAAGGAGGATGACAAGACTTTGTGAAATGATCTCAAATTCTGCCAGACACTCATAGTTTGAGTTGTACAGCAGTGCAGGATCAGATACAGTATTTTATTCCAGAATACACGTATTTTATTCCAGATTATTTTCTAAACTTGCATGAAATAAACCCCCATCATTACCTGGGCAGCTTGCTCATTTTCATGCCACTCTTTGCTGCCTATCCCACTTCAATGTGTGGGAAATAAAGGTTGATTTGAATTCTGCCACGGTGCCGTGCATCTTAGTAACATTCTGGAGTGACTGGCGTGGAGTCTGGGTTCTGGGATTGGATCCAGTCTTGCTGCCAGGAGGACCTGGCTACTCTATCTAAGCATTCTTTCCCTGTGTCTCGCAGTGCTTGAAGATGATAATTTGTTCACATTTTCCTCTGTTCATTAACGTATTCTGTCCTTAAAATTTCAGATTTTTAAAATAGTAATAACTCTTGTCTCTCTGAAAGATGAATTGCAAAGGGGTGCTTGAGGTTGGAAAGCTTTTCTGGAGAGGTTCCACATGTTGTCAGCTAGTCGCTCTGAATGGCAGTTTCCAGTTAGGTCCCTTAGCTTTTGGAAATTATATTTATTAGTCTGAAATGGTCCAGCCATGCAATCTACGTAGCCCTGCAAAGTACAAATACTTACATAAATACATATTAAGATACCGTGTGTTAGTTCTTTAACGGAAATTAAGAGTAGGTGTTCCAGCAGGGGCAAGCCAATAGCATTGATTTACACGGGCTTGAGGATTTGGGCTGTGATCTCTTCTTTGTACACTTTTTAGAGGAGCCGCAAACTAGATAAAGGCTTTCCCTGGAACACGGCAAATAATTGTATGTTTAGGCTGAGCAGTAATAATGTTAGAGAATCTTTCTCAGAAATAGTTCTGCTGGATAGCTGATTCCATAGGTAAGGGCAACTTATTTAGTTCAATCCTCTGTCCTAGGCCTGTCCCACAGGTACATCTTCCTTCTCAGCTGTCTATTCTGAGGGGACTTTGAAGAACAGCTCGATGATCCAGGATATCTACATGTCTGACCTTCAAAAGAGGTCCTGGACCAGCTGCATCCATGCTGTGCTGAGCAGAGCTCCCAGCAGCAGCCCTGCGCCTCACTCCCAGCGTGCCGGCGTGGAAAAGGTACAAAAGTCGCTTCAGCGCTGTCTGAAAACCTCTGGGGCTACTGCCCAAGTGCAAAGCAGTGGCAGTGCACAAGAACCAGCACCAGTGCTTCCAGAAAATGTCAAGCTTCCTGCTCAGAGGCGATGTACCTGCTCTGCGCCCGCGGTGCGCTGGGGTGAGGGCCACTGTGCTGAGCAGCACCCTGGGTGCCGTGCTTGCCCCCGCAGCTCCCGAGGGGCTTTTGCAGCACTTGTGGAGGTGTCATTCTGGAGGCTGTATTTATTAAAGAGGCTGACTTTGTTTATAGTATAATTTGATGGCAGTTTTCTTGGGTGTTTTTACCTCTCTAACAGGTAAGCTGTGAGTACACCTCCAAGCACCCAGACATTGAGATAAAACGACTGGTGATGCTCATCTCCCCCTATGCCGCTGCTGCTGCCTCCAGTAAATGCTCCTGTGCCTGCATGCCCATGTACCGACACAGATGCATGCGCGCAGCACCTGATCCTGCTGCTTAATTATTTTTAGCCCAATTCCCTGAGTTGTTC
>NW_010405730.1:0-8223 GCF_000710305.1 Buceros rhinoceros silvestris | reverse complement strand
ACTGGAGTGGCGCTGTTTCATTTCACCAGCCTCTCAAGTGTAAAAATTATGGTAAATTTGAGAACAAGTGAGATTAGATTGATAGTTACACCTCCTTCTTTAATTAGCCAGCCACAGGATCTGTGGAGACAAGGGAAGGGAATGAGATTTTACCAAGAGTGCTGGAGGTTCTTGCTTGCCTGTCCTTTCTTGTCCTTCTGTTCCCACTGAGAGTGAACCCTTTTGTGATGTGTTGTTTTATTTTCAACTGCCCCGACTATGCTCCATCAATAGTTTCCCTGACCTTGGCTCAATGATTATGCAACAGAGCATTGTAAATTATCTTGTCACCATTTAGGCAAGTATAATCACTTCCTTGTAAGAACCTAGGCCTGGTGTACAGGAACAAAAAAAAATCTCCTGCATAATGGTGAGTGCAGCGCTCTATTAGGGATGAAAAAGCCCCCCTGCCATATGGAAAACTGCTACATACGGGTGCTTGGAACCTGAGCATCATTAATTTGTGCAAAGTGCTTAGCAACCTTTGGCAAAAAGGTGATAAAGGATAAAATATTATTTTTAGCTGCGTAATGAAATGGAGCACGCCCCGTCCTTTATTTAACGCAGTACCGCGTCTCCCTGCGCCTCACCACAGCGACACTTGGCAGTGCTGCGATCACTACTTGGCAATGCTTCTGCAGGCTCCATATTGCAGGGAACATTCTTTGCCTTATTGGCTCTCTGATCCATGTGACTTGCAGCTGAGTTTTTCTACACCCAAGGTAATAAAACACGTAACGCTAGTTCTTTCCGATGCATCAGAGGGGCGAAGTGGAGCGATTGCATTCTACTGGCTACAAGCGAATCACGTTATGGAGATGAGGAATCGCATGGCCGTGTGTCTGCAGGTGTGTGTGCGCACACGTGTGCATACCGATTCCTTCAAGGATATGTGTCCTTGCTTGGCTTTGCTAGTTGAGCTGCAGAAGACGTGGAAAGGATTGGCTATGATGGTCGTGGTTCTGTCCAGCGAGCTGGAATCGATGTTTGCTAACGCCAAATCTGTTCTGGTGTTTGTTTCACTTCAGCTGACGATTACACTTCTCTGCCTTGTGTCTCTGAATGAAATGTCCCACCCATAAAACAATCCTTTGGTACGTCTCTAGACCAACTTAACGGCAAAATTCCATTTCTCTCTCCAAAACCTTGTATGTAAAACCTTGGGCAGCTAAATTATTATTACTGTATATGAGAGAATCACGCTGTTTTGTTCTTACTCCAAAGCGTGTACAATTAGTGCTTAAGCACAGTACTTTCTCCTCTCTCTCTCCATAGTAACAGCGGAACAGTTATTTTGGTATATTTGTTAGGAATGTAGTTAGTATTCAGTGAATAAACTCAGAAAGCAATATTTCACATAGCATAATTATGAATATGTATTTACTTGAATAAGCTGTTGATTTTGCATGAATTCTGCACGCTGTTTCTTAGGCAAATATGCTAATGATTGATGTATGAAAATTTACTTTATTTTGGGCTTGTCAGACTGACTAACATAGTGATCCAAATCCAGAAAATTACTTCCTTATGCCTAAAGAACCATAACAATTATAGGAATATTCCAAGGAAGTTGATTACTAATACATCAAACCCTTCTTTATTGATACGATGACTTTGCAGCAATATTTACAAACAAAATTTTTTTTGCAGTTGTCTCTTGGCATTGGTATTCAATGAAGTCCCCATAGCTATGTTATCTGTACCAGGAAACTGATTTAATTAGGATCCTTTCACGTGGTCTCTGTGGCAAACACTGTGGACAACACTATGGGGCACGATGCCAATGGGCAGTGAAACGGGCAGTGTCGGGGGCAATGGCTATCTCAGAGTGGTGGATGTCATCTACCTGAACTTAAACAAAGCTTTTGACAGTCTGCGGTAGTATCCTGGGTGCGGAGCTGGATACGTGAGGACTGATCAGGACAACGATAAGATGAATGGAAAATGGGCTGGCCCACAGGGCTCAAGGAACAGCAAGCAGCGGGTCGAAGTTGGAATACTGACTGATCGCTAGCAGTGCTCCTCAGGGGTCACTACTGGGTCTGATACTATTTAACGTCTTCATTAAACCTGGGCAATGGAATAGGATGGACCTCCACCAAGTTCACTGATGACCCAAAACTGGGGAAGCAATCAATACACTGATGGGCAGGGCCTTGGACGAGGGACCTCAACAGGATGGAGAAATGGGTTGACAGAAACTCTGTGAGGTTCAACAAAGGCAAGTGCAAAGTCTTGCTCCTACTAAGGAATAATGTACTGCGACAGCACAGGTTGGGTCCAGCTGGTAGAAAGCAGCTTTAAAGGGAAGGCCGGGGGCGGGGTGTGTGTGTGTGGGGGTGTGTGTGTGTCTTTTATTAGCAAGAGTGCAGCTGACAACTCAGGGGAGGTGATTACTCCCCACTACTCAGCAAATACATGGTAAGACCATGTCTGCAGAGCTGTGGACAGTTTTGGGCTCCCCACTACAAGAAAGACATCGACATTTTTACTGTGAGAGTGGTGAGATGCTGCAAGAGGTTGGTGTGTGTGTGGGGGTGTGTGTGTGTCTTTTATTAGCAAGAGTGCAGCTGACAACTCAGGGGAGGTGATTACTCCCCACTACTCAGCAAATACATGGTAAGACCATGTCTGCAGAGCTGTGGACAGTTTTGGGCTCCCCACTACAAGAAAGACATCGACATTTTTACTGTGAGAGTGGTGAGATGCTGCAAGAGGTTGCCCAGAGATGCTGTGGATGCCCCATCCCTGGAAGTGCTCAAGGCCAGGTTGGATGGGGCTTTGAGCAACCCGGTCTAGTGGAAGGGGCCCCTGCCCATGGCAGAGGGGGTGGAACTAGATGACCTTTTTATGGTCCCTTCCAACCTCAAGGCCAGGTTGGAGGGGGCTTTGAGCAACCTGGTCTAGTGGAAGGTGCTCCTGCCCATGGCAGGGGGGTTGGGACGAGGTGATCGTTAAGGTCCCTTCCACCTCAAACCGCTCTATGATTTTAGGATTCTGTGATTCCATATTGGAGCAAGTTCAGCACAGCCACCAGGATGCTCAGGGAGCTGGAACATATGATGTACAAAGACAGGTTGAGAAAGCCATTTGTTCTTCCCAGAGAAGAAATGGCTAAGGGGGGACCTTATTGCTCTCGGTAACTACCTAGAAAGTGGTTATAGAGAAGATGGAGCCAGGCTTTTCCTGGGGTTGCACAGCAAAAGGGCAAGGGGCAGTGAATATCAGCTGCAGCAAGATAAATCCCGATCAGATATAAGGAGAAGAGCTCTGCAATCACTAGAGCAGGTGTTCAAAGAGGTTGTAGACTCTCCATGCTTGAATATATTCAAAAGCTACCTGGATAAGGCCCTGAGTAACCTTATCTCACCTCAAAGCTGACCATATTTTGAGCAGGGGTATGGACCAGAGACATGAAATCTCCCTCCAGCTTATTTTACGTTGAGTTTATGGCAAACACTTCTAGCGAATTTTGCACTTGGGTGAGTACTCCTTATATCTGTATTTTGGATATCTTTCATGTCACAGTAAATTCCACCAGAAAGGCATCCAAAGAATGGGAGTTTTGCCAAAGAAATGAATGCTGAGACTAATTTGTATCATGACAGTCTGGCTATGAATTTATAATCGTATCACTCCACAGACTGACTGGTTTCATACCTACAGATCTCCGTAGCCGAGCGTTAATCACCTGCTTCCAGGGATGAAAACCTTCTGGTGCTTTAATCTGCAAGTTGTGGTGGGTGCAGCCTCTGCCCTTCACTGGCCAGCCGCACATGCTGGCTCTGCGTTTCCAGCCTGCCTGCCGGCGCTGAGTAGGCTGTGCAGCCCCACCGACGTGACTGCTCTTCAACGCAACTGTCAAAACCCCCGCTTGCACACGGCGAAGTGTGCAGAGAAGTTCCAAGCTGACCTGAGTTTGAGTCAATGAGAACTGTGCCGTTGATAGCAATGGCAGCAAGATTTCACACGTCCCCTCCCTTAGACGTGTGCGTACAAATCCTAAAGGTAATTCACACGTTTAAAGGCAACGTTTAATGCAAGAATAAGCTAGGTAAGCAGATTTACACAGAAAAAAAGCTGATTGGTCACAAGCTTTGCCTTTTCTCAAGCGTGAATGGGAGGCTGCTTGTAAACTGGATTTAACAGTTCTTTCCTGGTGATGAACCAGAAACAACGATTCTGACGTCATTTTGTCTGTGGAGGAGCATGCTTTGCACTTTGCTTGGGCAATTCAGGGGCAGAACAACTGTTCTTCTAACTCTCTGGTTGACGGGCTCAGTGAAGCACACATAGAAAAGTTCTCCAAACTGTTTAAGAAGCTTTCTTAAGCCCCCACAGAGTATTTTAATTTCTGCGTGAAAAGAAGAATTAAACTTGAGGGTAGGTACATGGTACAAGATTTTTCAGCTTTGCTCTACTTACGTAGCTGATTGAGTACAAGATGTGTTGCTTGCCATTTCCTGGAATAAAAAAATGAGCTGTTGAGTCTTAATGTGCGATTCCAATTATGGTTATAAAATACTGAATCAAGTCTTTCTTAAAAAAACACCACTTGGAATTAAACAGTTCAACAGAATTAATAATGATTCCAGATGGGCCTGTATTTGGCGCCAAGAACTGTGTGAAAGGAAACATTTTCAACCAGAAGTTTGAATGATTTATAAAAGTCCTTGAAAGATTTTTCACTAGTGAAGATGCCCTTTCAACCTGTGCACATTTGGACCTAACAAAGGAAGTGACACTCACTGAGTGAAAATCTTGGCATTGGTGAAAAACACACATATGTTCACGAGCAGAAGTGCCTGAAATAGCACAATTACAAGTCCTGGCAAAGCCAGGTTCTCGACACACTCTCTGTGCCTTATTCCCCTGTTAGCAAAAGAGGAAGAGTAGCAGCAGCCGATCCTCACCTTGAGAAGGTACCGAAAATAGGAAATTCTTTTGTGATTGTGGGGTAGATAGATATCACGGTACTGATACCCAAAGCAAGATGCTGAGAATAAAAGCAGCTTCCGCTTGCAAGTTAAACCTTTCCTTAAGTCTGGGAGAGAGAAGACACTGGGCCAAAACCAGAGAGGTCTGTGTTTGACAACAACTATTTTAGCACCCAAAGTTGGGCAGACTTGGGACTACTCGAGATAGCAGAAGCCAGAGTTGTAAGCTCTTAACCAAAAGCGAACATTATCTTGCTCCACTGACTAATTGCCTCCCCTTTCCACAGCATCCCTGTTATAACCACAACGTACTTCGTGGACATTCAGCTTTCTTAAAGTCAGCAGCTGGAGCTGGGAAAAGAGTTAGCATCATGTGGTCAGTCAGCCTCTTTACTGCTCACCGTGATTCATGGATCATGTTAAATGGAGGAACAGATTACACACACTTCGTGTGTTACATTAAATCAATTATTAATAGACAGCTGCGTCTTACTGCCTTGTACTCTGTTGCGAACTTGTGAGAATGGTGAGCAGCAAAGCACAAGCTAGCAGGCTGCCCCGAACCACTCTTTTACCAACTATGTTTTTAGCCTAGTGTCGTTTCATGGAAATTACAGAATTTCCCATCCTGCCTCGTCTGTGATTTACAACCCATTCCTTGATCGAGACTTTAGGGAGGATGTTTTTTGCAGGGGAGGGGAAATGACAACATATGGCTTCTCTTTCGTATTACACCCATTTGTAACCTGCAGATTTAGCTTCTTTCTTTTCCTACAAAGCTGGAGAGACCCCCCTCAGTTCAGCTAGCCCCCAAACGCCACAGGAGCTTTCTCCTTGCCAAATTCTCCCCTTTTATTCCCACGTCCCTTCCCTTTATTCTCCCACCTTAATACTTTCTGTCTGCTAATGTCAGTCTTTCTTTGTGCATAAGACTGCCCAATTATTCATAATTTCTGGGCCCAGGTTCAACAAGTCTGTTTGGAGATGATAGTTGCTCTGCACACAGAACTTCCTTTCACATCAGTGGTCCTGAGGCTTCTGAGTGCTCATTCTTATTTACCGGCATTCTTATTTACCTGTTTTACCATGTTAACAAATGGTGCCACAGGCAAATAGTTGTCTTCCAGTACTTCCTAGAGCCATCACGTGCCGACAGTCGCATGGCTTTATCACGCAAGTGTCACAATCCTTGTTATAATTTCAATGCAGATGCAGCGTGATTAGGAACTTCATTCATTAATTCTAATTATTGAATACAACTGAGTGAGCCTTTCATGTTTCATTTTTAATTCCATCTTAGTGTATACACACTATATCTCTACCTTCTCTTGACTGTAAATTTAAGAAACATCAAAACTGAAGGGAAACTTTCCCTTTCTGAATTTTCCTGGCCTTCAGTTTGTTACCCTTGACCATTGCGTGACTTTGGAAAAAAAAAAAATCTCTGCAGGCTGCAGGTCCGTTCTCTGAAGGTTTCCCTTTGGTCCACGCATCCTGAGGCAGGGTCTGACGCCCCACACACCTTACAGCCTGCACCCTTCAGGTTGTGCTCCCTGCTCTCGTCTGCCTCGGAGGCTGGGGCCACACACACCGCTTCCCCCTCACCCTCACGGGAAGTTATTCCCTGTAAAAGGGTTTACGAGGTTGCTCTGATGCTTCTCGTTCCTGCTTGACTTGTCCTCTTCTGCAATTCCCTCCGCTTCTGGGCCTCATCAACTCGGCTGGTTTCTTCAAAGCTTTGCACCTTTTTTGTAATTATGTACAACTTTGCAAAGTCGGGGGCAAGTTTTCATAAATGTTGCCCGGATGAAATATCAGGGTTTCACATCCTCTCTGCGCAGCTGTAAATGAGCTAGAAAACCCAGAAAATCCGTTGTGCTGGGTAAAATAATACTAATTGTTTGGAGTTCATGTTGGGCTTAGGCAAGCAGGGAAAAGCACCAGCAACTCTGCCGAGGAAATGTAGGGAGAAAAGCCAAACCTCATAAACATTTCCTTTCAAGGAAAATCGGTTTTGAAACAATGTAAATAAAGACATTACCAAAAACATGTTTTTCTTCTATGAAAGGACCATCCAGGATGGAGGGGGTTTTCCATTTAGGAAATAAAGAAGCCTGTGAAAATCCATCAAAATCTATCAGAAACAAAGCAATCTGCACAAGAATAGGAACAATCAAATTAAAATTAACTTTTTTTTTTTTTTTTGGATGGTAGGAGCTGTCTCTGCGTCTCATTTTCTGACAAAAGATCAGTTCCAACAGAATTTTCGACCTGTGCGTTTTCACATGCTTCTGCAAAATAGCAGATGCTAACACTAACATTTAATTACAAAAATAACCCTAGGTTCAAGCGAACCGCTTGGGGAAACATGACCTTGCTGTTCTCCCTTGCTAAGAGACACTGCCTTCCTGCCTCCTTCCTGACGGAGCCCACGACGAAGGTACGAGTTGAGGCTTGAATCCAGCAAGACCCTGTGGCGGGCTGGATAGGTTTTTGCACGCCGACGGCTGTGTTGCAGGGTTCTAACACAAGCGTCAGGTCCGCATACGCACAGAGTTATTTCATTTTCGGGATATATCCTTTGCAACACTTTTCAGTCTCGAGTGGGAGGCTTTTAGCTTTTCCCTGCTGCCTGGGAAAGGAAAGGGCAGTTCCCAGCCCGGGTCTCGGATGTGGTCTCTATCAATTGCTTTCTGCCGCCAAGGAGGGGTCCCAGGGAGGAGAAATTCAAATGAGGAGAGAGGCTCTACTTCTGATGCAGATCCTGGGCCGTTAAATAACTACCTGACATTGGGGCATGCAATGCCTGGGTTAAAGGGAAAGCTACAAGCCCAAACTGATTGTCTCTTGATACAATTTTTCTTCTTAAAGGTGCAAACTTGCAGCAGAACCACGAGTGTTTCTGATGTGCCAAGAAAAGGCGTTTGAATGAACTGGCAGATTATAAAACCCACTAGAAAGTGAAGCTCAGCTCTGCTTTCCCAGTTGCCTAGGTGATTAACATGAGATAAATACAGTTCTTCCTGTGTCTAGTCTTAAATCTTTAAGACAAAGAGTGTCTTGACTTTGTGTTGCAAGACATGAAGGTGTTTCAACAGCCAGATTTCACAAGAGCTGGACCCTCCTCCCTTCCCTTCGCTTGCGTCGCATTTCTGCCGTGAAGGTCACCTTACAGTCCCTAGCTGAGGGCCCTCCAAACTGTCTTAGGGCTGGAAGGGGGTGGGCTGTCCCTGGGGGCCACCAAGTT
>NW_010405729.1:0-3240 GCF_000710305.1 Buceros rhinoceros silvestris | reverse complement strand
TGGGTACCTTGGCCCCTCGACCCTTAACACCTAAACAAAAGAGGAGTGAGGTTCTTAAAAAAACTTTTACAAGAGGATCAGCGATGTGAAGTTTATGTAAAGTGGTTGATGAACAGATTATCTTATGTTCCTGTTGACAGAGGAAGTTTGGTCTTCCTGCCACTGACTTATTTTTCACTCTTGCATGTCTACCTCCATTTTACTTCATAGAAAGCTTAGATAACTTGTCCAGCCTCCATCAAAATATTTAGCAAAAAGAAAGGAGGCCATCATGAAGAAGATAAATACTCTGTGCTATAATCTATTCAGTTTTTAACATGGGTGGTGAAACTTGTTTCTTGTTCATAGCCTTGTTCTATCCACTAATCCTTGACTACCTGTTGCTAACTGAGTTCTCAAAAACTCCTTCTCACACATTAAGTCATTCTGCTACACCCTCTTTTCATCTGTGCTCAGAGGATACTAAAGGGGAGATCTGACTTGAAACAGTAAGAGTATTACTGCTGTTGCTGTGACAAATATCTGTCTTCCTGTGTTTGATGGACCTGTAATCCTCTCACAGTATTACTACTTACTAGTAGTAATGACAGTAGCAGTTGTAAAGTAGTAAGTTGCTTCCCTACCTGTAGCTAGAAGGCTGTAGAAAGCTACAAAGAATGTCAAAGGAGTTGGAATCTGCTTGAAAACAACTTCAGCATGTGTAAACCACTTCATGGTTATGAATAAACTGAATCCTCTCTATAAATCAAGTTCGAGGAAGGGCCATTAACTTGTAAATCTAGACCTTTATCTTCATGGTCCCACTTCAGGACACCACATCAGATGTATTAGATACAGCCCTTCTCCTCATTCAGGACTCATCTAAACACTAATTCAAATCTCATAAACAATCAATGAAGAAGAAACTTATTTTCAACTGAACATTTATGTTTGATTTCCTTGCTGATAGTGATAGCACAAACAAAAAAGTCCAGTCCTTTGTCCAGTGAAAAATTTTGTTCATCTGACTATACTGCCTAACCTACGATGGTGTCTTCAGAAATTCAGCTTGAGTTTGGTCTAACTTTTCTTATTGTGAAAAGGAGATCAATAATCAAATAAAATAATAAAAGATGCACAATTAATGAAATTTTCCCTTCAACACTTTAAAAGTCTGATTCATCAAAACATAGTTCTGTTTTATGGTACACGGAAGTAAAACTAGGTAGCTTTTTCAGGTTTGACTAGCCACAGTTAGACTTAGACTGCCAGATTTCAAGGATTCAAAGAAGCAAAATTCACCTCTGGAGTCTGTAAGTTACAGCAGTACAAAAAAATAGAATACCCATGGAAGAAAGGGGTGTAAATTTTTCTTTTATTATATTCTTGCCTTTCGCTGGTGTGACAACAGTTTGGTGCTGCCCAGTGCACTTCAGACGTGTGCCTTAGTCTTTAGTCAAAGACAGGTCTTAGGGTGATCAAATAAAGAAACATAACAAAGGACAGAGGAACATACCAGCCAACACGTCAGCAGACATCATCACATCTTTGCGAACACAAACAAAATGGTCTCTGTACCAAGAGATTATTTAAATAATGAAACAGGTTTAAATATCCAAAACAGATATATGAGCCATCTAAGGAGTCTGTATGAAAGCTGGAAAAGAAAAACTAAATGGAAAAATGTATTAGTGTTGCAGTTTTCTTCTTCTTCTTCTTCTTCTTTTTAACCTTTTTCTTCCTTTTTTCCTTTCTTTTTTCTTTCTTTATCTGCTCTTTCTGTTAAACTCAAGCTTTTAAGAGGTGAAATAGGGCATATGTCATTGGATCTGTTCAATCTTTCATTTGCTCAAACTTTTACATCGTAGTCAGTGTGTTTAATCCTCATTAAAACAGATACAGATAAATATTAATAACAGAACCACCAAAACCTTTAATGAGTAGAAATTTTTGAAAACACACAGCAATGAAATCGATCTACTTTTGAGATAAAGTTTTTTGAGTATAGGAAAGAAAAAGTTGTTTAACTTACTCATTAGATTAATAATCTGTGAACATCTGACTAGAGTTCCTTTCCATTTTCCTAGCATGCATAACTTTGAAAAATTCTGCTACCCAAGGGTTTTCTAAAGGTAGTTTCAGAGCTGCTTTTCTAGTACTATGGAAAGTATTTTTAATCCATAAACCCCTATCTATTATTTTTAAGTACCAAAGAAAATATGAGTCACCTTATTTTTTCGTGAATACAAAATTATCTGGTAGTCATATTATCTAGTAGCCTTAATTATCTATTATCAATATAAATGAAAGAATAAAGCCTTGCTTCAAAGCTTTCTGAAAAGCTGCTTTTTATTTTCTGGGAGTATTGCAACTAGTAAATACCTCAATAAAATAATATTAAGTGAACAAATAGGCACTTTCTAGCCACTCCTTATTTAGAGAGATAGTAGGAAGTGCATATGCAATAAGCCATCATTCAGAACCTAAGGAATTTATACTAACCAAGGTACTGGTTTCATTTCTAATAAGTATTGATTTGAAACCAGTATATTTACATTCTGAAATACATTTCATTCTTGCATTTTGTTTTGCTTTACCTCTACATTTGTAATAGGTATGGCAAAGAACTGTTTTTTCACTTCATCTCAATGTTAAAAAGAAGTAGGTACTGCAAAAGCCGGAACAAGATGAACTGGTTTTGTGCCCCCATATAGTTTATAAGGCTTGTCAACGGTTTGGCCAAGGTAAAAACCAAGGTCTGATGAAGATAATAGAGGGTACGGGGGACAGATAGAGATAGGGGAAGGGAGAAAAGAACTCGTGAGACCTCTAAAATGCTTTTTGGAAACTGAAACAAGGTTTAATAACACCACAAACAGGGATATATTAAATACACAAGAAAACCAGTGAGATAGTGAGGGTTAAGCCGAAAGCAAACACGGACCGCGGCAGCGATCCGAGATGGTGGCGGCCACGTGGTTCTGCTGCGTGAGCAGAGCACAGAGACCCATGCAGTTATGAATTACCCGGCAGTGCGAGATAGAGTGGAACTGGCACAAAGTCCTACCAGTCTCTGTCGCGGAATGAAGAAAAGCAAAAGCAAACAGCTCTTGGGCACGCGGGCAGTCCGGACCCGGCTTGGCGGGGCTCCGGCTGGGTGCGCGGCACGCAGCGGTGCTGTGTTCGTGACACACGGTGGTGCTGTGTTCTACGGCGATGGTTGGTGCTCCGGGGGTCTCCGGCACGGTGCGCGGGCAGCTG